>NC_052509.1:5643456-5725956 GCF_014356525.2 Nilaparvata lugens
ATACATTCCTCTTTAATAGATATTGAATTACTCTATCATTGAGATTTTCATGTTCATCAAATACTTTTCATGAACTGTAGGCTACAAGAAAATAAGGGCGAAGCCACACAAGCGTTTTTTCAGGCGTTTTCAAACGAGTCGGCAGGACAGGAAGCTCTCCAATTGGCTGATTGGATTGGCGTTCAGGAATCAGCTGATAATCAGCCAATCGGAGAACTTCCTGGCCGGTCGACTCGTCTGAAAAAGCTTGAAAAAACGCTTCGTTAGGCTTGGCCCTAATATCCGAGTATTAGAACATTGCTTGGATCAACTAAATTGAATGCTCTGATTAAATCTACTTGGTACAGCACTGAATTGTTTGAATTGGTTTGAATCAGTGTCAAATTGAATGGATTTAACATTATGATGCATGTATTGTAGATCGTTCCATATATGATTTGAATAGCAAGCTATGATTATAGTCATAGTTAAACAATAGCGTAAGTAGATAGATATCCCATGGTATAGGGCGTTTATGTCGCAACTCTTACTGTTATCTCAAGCCGATTACTGTTGATTATTGTCGAATTTTACTGTTTTGTTGGGGTAAGAGTGTATGATCGGCACAATATGAGAGACTACCAGTGTCACACAGCTTCACGGGAAAGAATTACATGGACTATCGGCTTGAGATAACAGTAAAAGTTGCGACATAAACGCCCTATACCATGGGATATCTACTTATGCTATTGTTTCTCTATGCTAGAGTCCAATAATCTATAAACTTAATCTAAGAAGCTAAATAACAATTAATCTAATGCTCCAATGCTTAATTTCAGTCCAAACTCAACCTCAAACTAAATTTTTTAATTCAGTTTAATGAATTTCGAAATTACTAGTAGTTCTGTGAACAGTAGACCTCACGCAGTATTCTCATCCACAAGTACCTGATTGAAACCAAATACCTTAAAGAGATATATGCATCTTTAAGGTCTTTGATTGAAACTATAAACCTTATGGAAATACAGCAATAGACTGGCTTCTCCACACATCTGTGTAATCACTTGTCAGCTGATTTATGATGAATAATAATATTATTCTATTGTCTGATTTTTACTCTAATATTGGCGTATGAAGGAGGCTCCTTTTTCCTTTTATATTATCCTTGAAATGCAAAATTTCCAAAAACATTGTATATACGTCGACGCGCAATTGAAGAAGGAACATACCTGTCAAATTTCATGAAAATCTATTACCGCGTTTCGCCGTAAATGCGCAACATAATTATAAACATTTAAACATTAAGAGAAATGCCAAACCGTCGACTTGAAACTTAGACCTCACTTCGCTCAGTCAATTACTGTATGATAATTATTCAAAATATTCATTAATGATATTCTAGCAGTTGGTTAACTGCAATTTCTAATAAACATCCACCAAATTTTGAAATATTTTTCAACTAATTATGAATACAGTTGAAGCGAAACATAATTTTCAAAGACTATTATACATTTCAAAAGCAGTTAAAAAGCATTTGAAAGCAGTTAAATAGTTGAAATAACAAACAACGGTTGATTCAACTAGTTAGTGGTGGCAAGTTGAGGGTTATGGGGGAAGGATGCAAAGATTGTGGAGAATTCGAGCAATGGAATAGCTGTCGTGCCCTCTCTCCGGAGAATGCCTGGAGCACGCGTGCCGGTGTGTGCGCCCGCGTGCGCACGTGAGACGCCAATTAATTACTGTCAATCGGGTGCACGTTCATAGTTCATTAATCTTTATAGTTGTCTAGGTTGTCAGACAAACTATTGGGATAGTTTTTCCGGAGCTTGATGTTTTCTGAAAGTGTTTCATTTCCACTTCGGCAATACATAATAATTATTCTAAAACATTGAACGGGTTTCGAGGGAGTTGAGATTTGTGCAACGTTAGTAGACGGACCTATAGCACAGAGGAAAGAAACACTACATTTATGCTTATTCCGTGCCTATAGTGAGGTCCACGTTATAATGACAGTATTTGATCAACTTTGGTTTTGATATCATTGTCTATCATTCGACAAAGCCGGTGGTACTACCCATTTCTAGGTCCACAACGATGCCAATTATGTTTTTGACAGTGTAGAAATATAATTAATTAATTCAGAGGATCGGCATCGCTATTTTTCTATCTTTATCCACTGTCATTATAACGTGGACCTCACTATAGTTACTAGACACCGTTAGTAATCTTGAGCTTTGTGGTCATTGTTACGGTAGATATGAACAGATTTTTTTCAATAATCAAGATGAATCCCATGAATAGCTCGTAGGTTTGAGTAGAAATCTTCACAAGAATTTCTCCTTATCACAAATTTTCACAGTTGCCAGAGACAAATTTGAGACAAAGACAGAGACAGAGACAGAGATCTTGAGACAGATTTTTTGAGACAGAGATTTTTTCTTGAGACAGAGAATTTGAGACAGAGACAAAGTTGCCAGAGACAGAGTTGCAAGCCACTCTGAACGAACATAATTTTCATTTTCTACCCCTCAATTATTGCACAGATCACCGGATATAAACATTTGATCACCTTATTCTTCAAATATGAAACATGTTTCCTATCCAACCAGACGCAAAGGTATAAAAATTGGCTAGAACCTGAAGAACTGGTCGTGAGAGGAGTGAACTGATAACAATGTTACAATAAGAAGTTTTCTTGTAAATATAGGCTATTGTTGAACGAATATCACTCATAAAAAGTACATTCATCAGCTCTCATAAGATCAAAATAGTTATTTGTGCAACTAGTGCGCAAAGTGACAGTTTGCTGCACCGAAAGAAACGTTTACGCACGAACAGTAGGCGAGGGCGGAATGGTTTCTTGAGTGCAGTAGAGGAACTTTGCGCACGTATTTCACACAAAATTTTCTCTACAGTTACCATTGAATATGAGAAGTGGTAGATTATGGGTGAAATGATGGCTGAAATCCATCAAATGTTTGTCTGTATAATTTTTTTATTAATAACAACTTTAATTCATTTTAAACTTGATAATCCAATTGAAAATTAATAATCGATAATTTATTCGAATTAAAAATAAAATTAATCCAATAATTTTGAGTAAATCTTAATTTCTAAATAATTTTCAACCAATCAATTTATGAATGAAAAAAATATTATTTGAAATAATGAATAATTAATAATATTCAAAATGTATAATTTAATGGGTTCTCATTTTTATTTATTTGAAAATCAGAAAAAATATAGATAGAACAAATTCGCATTCAAAATACACGCCAACACTGTCAACAGCTGATTGGGATGGCTGCAAGATAATAGTAAAGTATTAAGAGTACGCAAAGTAATATTTTGCGCACTAGAGCGGAAAAGTGATTCTTTGCGTTCTGTAATCAGTGCAGGAATGGTCACTTTTCAAGGTAACTGTAGGAAAATATATTATCATCAAGATTATTCTGTAAGGAGATCACACAGTCTTCATCTCTTATCATGTTCTCCACGACTTAATTTCGTTTCTCATTTTTTATCTCAAATTCTTGCTAAATTTTTCTGTATAGTATACTATACTAACTTCTTTAGAATACTGAATCCAACTCAATTAGATGTTGGGTTGGATTTCACCATACAGAAACAATAGCGTAAGTTAATATTCCATGGTATAGGGCGTTTAAAAATGTCACAACTTTTACTGTTATCCCAAGACAATTACTGTCGATTTTTACTGTTTTGTTGGGGTAAGAATGTATGAACGGCACAGTATAAAAGACTACGAGCGTCACACAGCTTCACGGGACAGAGCTACGTGAACTATCGGCTTGGGATAACAGCAAAAGTTGCGACATAAACGTCCTATACCATGGGACATCTACTTACACTATTATTTCTCTATGATTTCATTCATTCAGTTCACTCCAATCTTTCCTCGCTCTCAAATACTGAATTAAGTTAAAATATACAAGTATGTGGGCATTAAGATTGAAAGAATAGATACAGGAAGACGGTACACTATACAGACCTTTCTATTCGTCCCATACCGAAATTTATGAGAGAATATAA
This sequence comes from Nilaparvata lugens, assembly GCF_014356525.2. Classification (NCBI taxonomy): domain Eukaryota; kingdom Metazoa; phylum Arthropoda; class Insecta; order Hemiptera; family Delphacidae; genus Nilaparvata; species Nilaparvata lugens. Next base: position 5,647,489 of record NC_052509.1, read on the forward strand.
AGCTTGAAGAAGTGAAATTAGAAAGACTTTCGCCTGTTGTCTCCGTTCCTATAATGACAGTAATAGTGGGAATTATGTGAGAGCATAAAGATCGAAAGACAGTTGTTGACTTTTCTCTCGGTTCAATGACGACTGTCTGTTGTTCGAGAGAGCGAGAGAGATAGAGAGAGAGAGAGAGAGAGAGAGAGTTTTGTTGACTTTGTCTCGGACTTGACGTGTTGTGACAGTGATTTAGATAGGAGCCGTGTCATCAGCCTTGTTATGCCATGACACCCCTTCAATATGTTACCATGCCGTCGTCATCTGCTCGGCGGATTTATTGAGGCTGATTTTATTACTTTTTCTTCTCCCCTAGCTTACAAACACATCCAAACAAAAGAGCAGGAGAGAAAGAGAGATTGAGTAGGAAGGAGGTAGGGAGAGAGAGTGAGAAGAAATGATAGAGAGAGAGAGAAAGTGGTAAGGAAAGAGGGAGAGAGATTGAGAAGGTAAGAGGGAGAGAGAACGAAGAAGGGTACATGAGAGAGAATGAGTGAGTGAGAGAGATAGAATGAGTGAAAGTAAGTGTATGAGAAAGAGAGAGGAAGGGAATAATGGGGGATGAGAGGGGAAGGATAAGTGAAAGAGAGAGAGTGCGTGAGTAAGAGTCACACATTTAGGGAGAGAGAGTGAACAAGTCAGGGTGAGTGGAAGAGATTAGATTGAGTGAGAGAGAAAACTAGTAAAGGTAAGTGTTTGAGAGAGTGAGTAAATGAGAGAACTGGAGTGAGCAAGAATGAGAGCGAATGAGTGAAATCAAAGAGAGAGAGAGAGTGAGAGTCGAAAGTTTCTACAATATTCAGAAGATAGACTTTCGGTGAGAGAAAAAACACAGAATTGATTTATGGTAGTATGACTGTTGGTGGTCGTGAAACAAAAAGGAAGTTTCTTTGAGGTTCTGTTGGGCAGAAATTTGCTATTTTTCGAAAATTCGCGAGAATGTTGAAGATGAATGAGGTAGAATACGTCTTCATTTTAAAGTTTAAACCATGCTCATGTGTGAGTCTTTCATGTTCTGTTCATCTTTAATCCGCCTGATAATTTTTTTTTCTTTTAATCTCAATCTGTTGAGGAAAGATTTTTAAACATCCCATGCGAAGATTTTTTAGCATACTCTTCTCTCAATTAACAATGAATGATTTTTCATTCCTTTAGTGAAAATTAATAAAGCCAGTTACCCAGTTGCGTGAAGAGGAATAGAAATGCTTCTTCTTGGAAACTGGCGAAAAATTGAGACAAAGAAAGGTTCAAGAGAGGAATTTAGATACACTTGTTGTTCTTGTCAGGGACGAATTAGAGATAGAAGGAGATTCAGTCGAGGAGAGCATGATTTAAGATGAAGACTGTGCGAACTATTTAGAAGATATATTGATAATAATCAAGATTCTATGAGACACTACCTCCGTAAACAAAGCCATAGTGCATTCGTGTGACGTCAGCACAGGTAGGGCTCCTACACCAATAAAAACACTAGCTGATATCAACGAATTTCTATTGGTGTAGGAGCCCTACCTGTGCTGACGTCACACGAATGCACAACGGCTTTGTTTATGGAGGTAGTGTATGAGAGCTGATGATGCTAATAATATTCATTCTACAATAGCTCATCACAAAAACCAAATACAGGATAAATACTGGAAAAAATGTTTAGTTTCGTTCAAAATGAGTACCTACGTAACAGCTATTCCAAATCCTCCATACTTCATTGACCAACCCTGTAGGAATAGAGAATGAAGTCTTCCGAAATCTTCTATCTTTCAATAGCACAAACATTTTATAATGATATCTAGTGTTTCAAATTAATGGATAATACAGAACTCTGGATTCCATTTTTTTTTGTACATTTTTTCCTGAGAATTAACCCATCTGATGGTGGAGTTTCTACAACCAGAAATTGTGCGGACAGAACGAGTAATTCGCGGTGGAGATCGATGCCACTAAACAGCTGTGCAATAATTGAGACATTTGGAGTCATCGATAGATTAATGATAACTCTAGCGAGATGAAATCTACTCATCGACCTGACCGTACCCCAATAAATTTAAACTCCACTATCATTGACCTCTATCTACTCTAAATACTATAGTGAGGTCCACGTTATAATGGCAGTGTCTGATAGCAATGGTATTGCTATCCTTGTCTATAATTCAACAAAGCGGATAGCGCTATCTCTTTCCCGCTTTGCTCTACTGCCAGATCGTCCTTTAACAATGTAGAATTAATCATTAACAAAATATTTCATCATACTTATTTCGATAAGAATTGAAATAAGAATCTGAAAAGTTCACTCTAGAATTCATTGAACTCTTGGGAAGAATCTCGATTTTCATTGATTCTATCAATAATGAGACTGTATCAAACTTTAAAATAATTTTTGTAAGCGAGTTATGTGGAAAAATATACATTATATGGGATAAGAAATAATTGTCATTTGGTAAAAATTGAAATTAGAATCTGAAATGTTTGAGGTGCGGTCCAAGATATAAAACTTTTTAGATTATAATTTCAATTTTTACCCAAAGGGAAATAATACGAAGATGATAGACAAGGATAGCAACACCAATCCTATTATATTAAGCTCTCTTTTTCTTTTGAGTTTTTAAATTATTATGAATTCATTCTAGTTTTTTCTGCTCTCTTAGTATTTCACTCTTAGTACTTCTTCTCGGATTGAAATTTTTTTTCTAGTTTTTCATACATTCCATATGTTTCTTTTTTCTTTATTATATTTTTTCTATTTTCGACTGAATCTCAAGCCACTAATTATAGCCGACTGATTACTCGTGCTATCGCTCAAATTACTTAGTTTTGCTGGTAACGCCAATGATAATATTATAATCGATTTTTAAATGGAAAATATTTTAATTTTAAGTTTTTGTAATGTATGGTATATGAAAATTTTTATATTTTTCACATTTGTAAAGTTTTTTTAATGATTTTGGCAATGAATATTTCTTTCTTTCTTTCTTTCAAAAAAGCGAGCAATTTCTGTATATTTATATCTGGTTATTAATGTTCAACGGATCTCGAAAACGGCTCTAACGATTTTCACGAAATTTGGAACATGGTAGGTTTATGATGTTAAAATTCGATTGCACTAGATCACATCCTTCGGAAAACTCGCTGAACGACATTAAAAGGATAATTCATCCTTGGCTGAAACAGCTGAGAATTTTGTCGTCTGTGGATAGTAAAAAGTGAGCGAGTGATTCTGAGGAAAATCAAAATATCGCATCCCCGAAATTCATAAGCTGACGTATAGCCAGCTGTAAAATATAAACACGATCATTTTAGAGAATTGTGTTCTGTTTATCAATAAATAATAATAACGAGCGAAGCTCGGTGCCCCTATATTGTTAATCAAATACTGTCATTATAACTCGGACCTCACTATAGATTGGCTTTTCTGTATTGAAAACAAAAACTTTCCTACTTGAACCATAGATTATAGAGTAGTCACTGTACATTGTTCATCTATGCTTATACTTTCTCACTCATATTTGTACTATTATTTGAGCATATTTTTTCACTCATACTTATGCTTATGCCAACATTGTGTAACTCAATATCAATATTATCGTTTGGTGTCTTGAGTTGCAGCTTATTTCTATATTGCTAATATCACTTCCGTTTTTTCTGTTGCAGAAGTGGGCCCGGCCACCAAATGCGGGGGCGACAAAGTTGGAGGCGGCGGAGGCGGAGTGGGAGGCGGTGTCGGGGGCGGCGGAGGTGTGGGGGTGGAGATGTGTGAGGGATGTGGCCATAAGATCCACGACCGCTGGCTGATGCGTGTGGCTGACGCGAGCTGGCACGAGCACTGTCTCGCTTGCTGTGTGTGTGGCCTCCTGCTGAACCACTCCTGCTACTACCGTGATGGCAAGCTGTACTGCAAGCCTGACTATGATCGGTGAGTTCATAGTTGAAAATCTCGTGTGGCGCACTCACACAACTTTCCTTGCCGTTATGAAAATTGATCACCTGACGCTAGTGTTCACGCGCATCTCAAGTCTACTATCCAAAGATCCAAGCCAGCTGGTGACATGACAATAACACTGGAGACACATGAAGTCTGCTATCTCTTCATAGTGAATGCTTCAATAGAATCAACAGTTTGCAATTGAAATAATAACATTTTCTCGAATTTCGAACTTATTTTGAATTTTAGGTGAAAATGTTACTGGACATTAATTGTAGAGATTATAATGCTTAATCTTTTCAATTGAATTTTTTTGTTTTAATTGTATCTGAAGCCTGATAATTGGGAATCTTAAATCAAACTTTGCATAGATGTGGCTGAGCTCCGGGAATTTTAACAGATATGGGACTTGTGGCAGTTGATAGAGCTTATCAATGACTTTAGGTATAAATGTGATCACAATCGTTGGAGCCGTTTTCGAGAAAATCGCGAAAAAAACTGTTTTTGACATTATTTTTGCCATTTTTTTCGCCATCTTGAATCGCATTAGATCGAAATTGTTCGTGTCGGATCCTTATATTGTAAGGACCTTAAGTTCCAAATTCCAAGTCATTCCGTTAATTGGGAGATGAGATATCGTGTACACAGACGCACATACACTCATACACACACACACACAACACAACACACACACACACCACACACACACACCACACACCACACACACACACACACACACACACACACACACACACACCACACACACACACACACACACACACACACACACACACACACACACACACACACACCACACACACACACACACACACACCACACACACACACACATATATATAATATATATATATATATATATATATATATATATATACAGACTAATACCCAAGAACCACTTTTTTGGACTCAGGGGACCTTGAAACGTATAGAAATTTAGAAATTGGGGTACCTTAATTTTTTTCGGAAAGCAATACTTTCCTTTCCTTTGGTAATAGGGCAAGGAAAGTAAAAAGAGATTACAAAAAAGTTCAGTAAACAATCCAAAGTTTCAAGATCCTATTATTTTGGAACGTTATCTTTCTACAGTGAGGTCCACGAAGTGGAGAAAGATAGGAGAACAACGTTGCCGATCCTCTGTCTTGTCAATGCCTTCTATAGACGGTAGCTGATACAGTTTTATTGACGTAATATCAACTGTTCATTTTCTTTTAAAATAATCAATTATACAAAATGCGCCAGAAAAACTTACTTATTTGAAAAAAAATCCTGTACGTTCAATTGGTCGTGTAGAGGGGTAGGAGGGGGCGCATCTGTAGGGGGAAGTTCTCAAACTTATCCTCCCTAAAGTGAATTAGCCATCATGCTGTGGTCTAGAGAGCAGCGGGCTCTCGCAGTTGAGAACTTCTTTTTTTAATGGTCGATCACCTTCCGCGCTCGATTTGAAATTACTCCCCACAGACTCGTTCCTGGCCAAAATTCGATTCTGTCTTGGGTTAACTCATTTCAGGAGTTTGGAGTGTCGCTAAACCCAGAAATGGACTTCAACGAAGCTTTGAACTGCCTTCTTTGAGCTGAAGTTAGGATTGTTCTCGGTCTTTTCGGGCCTCTCCTTCCATCTCGCGGTCTGCTCTCCTCTAATAGCATTTCATCTGTAATGAAAATAGAATGTGAATTGATATCATCAATACAAGCTGGTAATCAACAGATAGCATGCAACATGTTATGTATTAGTTGCATTCATTATACTCGTACAATTTTCATGAAAATATGATTATCAATCATAGACTCTAAAATCGAGAGGCAAATGTTATAAGGCTGAAACGGTTTTACCAAGTGAACATCTAAATCTAAATTTTACACAGTGATATCTAATTGATCAATAAAGCTATGGATTCAATAGTTCATTCGTTGTAATACGAGTTCTAGAAACTGGACATAGAACCATATACTATAGTGAGGTCCACGTTATAATGACAGTATTTGATCAACTTTGATGTTGCTAAGATAAGATAAGATCTTTATTCATCACATTTGTTTGCATAAATACAATATTTATCAAGCCATGACATGTCAATAATAATAATACAATAAAACAATCACAAACATTACAATCATAACACATAGAAACACGTCAAAAAGCTATCCTTGTCTATCATTCGACAAAGCAGGTAGTACTATCATTTTCTAGCTCCGCAACGATGCCATCTCTGTTTTGACAATGTAGAAATATAATTAATTAAGGCAGAAAATAGGCAACGCTGTTCTTCTATCTTTATCCACTGCCATTATAAAGTGGACCTAACTATAGCATACTAGTATATACTAGCATATAGCCATTCAAGAGCAAAAACCTAATCCCAATTTTTCCCCAAACTATCAACTAACTTCTCCGTAACCTAACATTATTTTCTCCTTTTTTCTAAGTACCTTCTCCATTGCGGAGGTTGGCCATCATCATGGTAATTCTCACCTTGTTCCCGCGCTCTAAAAGATCATAATTATGTTGTGCAATAATTGAATGGGTTCCTTAACCCATCCTTATCAATCTCCCGGATCTCGTGTTGCCATATCATATTCTCGGTCTGCCTTTTTTCCTTCTTGAATGAAGTTTCTCTTTGATAACTATTTTTGGTATTTAGTATTTGATTTATTATGATATTTTTTCAGGTCTACAGTCCAGTGTGAGCTGTAGCCCTACAGCCCAGTGTGGGATTTGGCCTCCTCCACAACATTCCTCCAAATATCTCTCCGTCTTCAATCAATCTTATCCATTCTCTATAACCTATCCTTATTGAATAATATCTGATCTCGTCTTCCCATCGTATTCTCTGTCTGCCTCTTATCATTCTCGAATGAAGTTTATCTTTGATAACTATTTTTGGTATTCAGTATTTGATTTATTATGATATTTTTTCAGGTCTACAGTCCAGTGTGAGCTGTAGCCCTACAGCCCAGTGTGGGATTTGGCCTCCTCCACAACATTCCTCCAAATATCTCTCCGTCTTCAATCAATCTTCTCCATTCTCTACAACCAATCCCTGATCTCGTGTTGCCATATCGTATTTTCGGTCTGCCTGTTTACCTTCTCAAATAAAGTTTCTCTTTTAGCACTATTTTTGATATATAGTTTCTGATATGATATGATTATTTGTGCAGGATCCCATCTTTCCATTGTATTCTCGGTCTACCTCTCTTCCTTCTCAATTGAAGCACTTTCCTTCTCTTTGAGCACTATTTTAGGTATCTAGTATTTGAAGAAAAATGATTGTTTTCGCAGGTTATTCGGCGCGAAATGCTCTAGATGCGGCGACCGACTGCTGGCCCATGAGATGGTGATGCGTGCGCAGGCCTCCACCTTCCACGTGGCGTGCTTCCTGTGCGTAGTCTGCTGCCAGCCGCTGCAGAAAGGCGAGCAGTTTGTACTGCGCAGTGGACAGCTGTTCTGTCGCCAGGACTTCGAGAAGGAGATGTTCCTATTGCAGCAGGCTAGTCCTTCCGGTGAGCCTACTTCATCATCTATTTAATTAATGATTTACCAACTGTCACAGTACATACAAATGTCATGTAATCATACGAATATCACAGTTCATAATAAATAAAAAAAATATAGAGAATTCCATAGATTGAATGAGGTCAATGACCAAACTATAATTATAAAGATGGCTTATTCAGCATATGCCCAGTCCATATTGCAATATGGTATTAGGGTATGGGGTGGAGCATTGGACATCCATTTTAATAATATCTCCGCAATTCAAAGATATATTTTAAAAGCTGCACTTGGAAGACCAAGACGATATCCCAGCCATAGCCTTTTTGCAGAGTTCCCAGTTTTAACAGTGAGACAACTTTACGTGAAAAACTCAATTCTAGCCGTTCATAAGTATAAAAATCTCTTTGAAACTAACATTCCGTCGTATAATTTCCGTTCATCATCTCATTACCGCATTCCTAGAACAAATTTAACAGTATGCCGCAGACAGTTCATATACATGAGTGATAGATTGATGAATATTTTGCCAGACCAATTAATTTCAGATAGATTTAATAAATCAGCCATTAAAAATATAGAGAGATGGATCAGAAGTAACAATGTTTTTCGCCTCATGTACAGTTAGAATCTGCTTTATTATTAAAAAAACCTTTTTCTTTGATATTATTTTCACTAAGTTGCATTTTTTTCAGATATTATATTACTACAATTATTATTATTTAACTTATTTATTTATTATTTCTACCATTCACATAAAATGTTTAATCATCTTTTATGATTATGTTAAATTAAATGAAATCTTTTGGTACTCGTTGCTAGCACACAAACTTAGGTTTAGCTGGCAACGCCAATTAAATTTCAAGTTAAAATATGATTATTATCTATAGTTATTTTATTACAATTGAATTTGTAATAAAATAACTATAGATAATAATCATATTGTTATGCATCTACATAAATTGGCGGAGCTTTGGACATATCAATGTCCATTCTTTGGGAAGAATATTAAAAATATCCTCCCCACTAACTCTCTACCAAGCTTAGGAGATTGATCGATATATTCAGAAGATCCGATTTTTTCGAGGTTCTGGCCATACTTGGGGCCGTTTGCACAGTCAAAGCTTAAACTGAATTTAATCAGCTGGTGGCTTAAACTCAAAATGTAACACATTATAACAAACGAGACTTGATACAGATTTAATCCGGTTTAAAATGAAATTTAGTTTAAACTATCACTGTGCAAACGGCCCTTAGTTGTTAAACCTTCTCTTGTTCTTGTCAGGGGTCTTTATATATCTGTTTCTCACTGTATCTGAGCAAATACAGTTATAGTAGGCATAGCATTGATTGATTGAGTACATTATTTATGTAGATTACAATATATACTGGCTTATACACTTATATACAATAGCTTACAATACAGCAAAATTATAGATGAATTTACATAATATAGACTAAGAAAATAACTATTGAACTGTATATGATATGAAAAAGCAATTTGTAATATAATAACTATAGATAATAATCATATTGTTATGCATCTACATAAATTGGTGGAGCTTTGGACATAGCAGATGAAAAGCGAAATGCGCATGTCAGTGCCGCATAAGTCTAAAACTACCGGCGAATACTTCGTATATATTAGTGGGCAGATGGAGTCACAATTGTCACAAACGCAGAAGTTCTCAGAAGAATGGGTAAACAGCTGGATGTTGTGTGTGACATTAAAATCAGGAAGTTGACATACCTTGGACACATTACGAGAGGACTCAATTGATTCTGCCCGTCATAAAACCAAGGTAAAATAGTTGGTAAGCGCTCAGTGGGACTTGGAAGAATGTCTTGCTTGAGGAACCTAAGGGATTGGTTAAGGAACCCATTCAATTATTGCACAACATATGATCTTTTTAGAGCGGCGGGAACAAGGTGAGAATTACCATGATGATGGCCAACCTCCGCAATGGAGAAGGTACTTAGAAAAGAAGGAGAAAATAATGGGTTACGGAGAAGTTAGTTGATAGTTTGGGAAAAATCTGGTGTGGCGCACTCACACAACTTTCCTTGCCGTTATGAAAATTGATCAACTGACGCTAGTGTTCCCGCGCATCACAAATCTACTATTCAAAGATCTAAGCCAGCTGGTGACAGGACAATAGCGCTGCAGACACACGAAGTCTGCTATCTCTTCATAGTGAATGATTTAATAGAATCAACAGTTTGCAATTTAATAATATTATTTTATCGAACTTCGAGCTTATTTTCAATTTAAGGTGTAAATGTTACTGATAATTGTAGAGATTTTTATGCTCAATCTTTTCCACTTGAAAGTTTTTGTTCAAATTGTATCTGAAGCCTGATAATTGGAAATCTAAAATCAAACTTTCCATAGATGGGGCGGAGCTCTTGGAATTTTTACAGATATGGGACTTGTGGCAGTTGATAGAGCTTATCAATGACTTTTTTAGGTATAAATTTGATCAAAATCGTTGGAGCCGTTTTCAAGAAAATCGCGAAAAACCCTGTTTTTGACAACATTTTCGCCATTTTAGCCGCCATCTTGAATCGCATTTGATCGAAATTGTTCGTGTCGGATCCTTATATTGTAAGGACCTTGAGTTCCAAATTTCAAGTCATTCCGTTTATTGGGAGATGAGATATCGTGTACACAGACGCGCACAGACACACACACACACACACACACACACACACACACACACACACACACACAACACACACACACACCACACACACACACACATACAGACCAATACCCAGAAACCACTTTTTTGGACTCAGGGGACCTTGAAACGTATAGAAATTTGGAAATTGGGGTCCTTAATTTTTTTGGAAAGCAATACTTTCCTTACCTATGGTAATAGGGCAAGGAAAGTAAAAATTGGGATTAGGTTTTTTCTCTTGAATGGCTACATGCTAGTATATACTAGTATGCTAGAACTCGTATTACAACGAATGAACTATTGAAACCGTAGCTTTATTGATCAATTAGATATCACTGTGTGAAATTTAGATTTAGATGTTCACTTGGTAAAACCGTTTCAGCCTTATAACATTTGCCTCTCGATGTTAGAGTGTATGAATTGATAATCAATATGTTTCATGAAAATTGTACGAGTATAATGAATGCAACTAATACATAACATTTTGCATGCTATCTGTTGATTACCAGCTTGTATTGATCATTTCAATTCACATTCTATTTTCATTACAGATGAAATGCTATTAGAGGAGAGCAGGCCGCGAGATGGAAGGAGAGGCCCGAAAAGACCGAGAACAATCCTAACTTCAGCTCAAAGACGGCAATTCAAAGCTTCGTTTGAAGTCAGTCCTAAGCCTTGTCGGAAGGTAAAACTATTATCTACAACTTTCCAACTGAATTACAACAATCTTATATGAGATGGACCAATTATACTTTCTTTCTAAAAATTATTAATAATAAATAATTCAGAAAGACATATTGCAACTCATAATATACCTACAGTACCGTATGATGATCTATATGCAATAACAACATAAAATCTGTACAATCTGTACATAATTCGTATAATTTGTACATGAACGTGTTTCATTATAGTGAAAAATCTTCCAGGATAGAATAGAATATAGAATTTTGTTTATAGTATTATTTCCATTCCATCTTCCAGAGACGATCACATATAATCTTAGTGAGAAGGCCTCATGGAAGGCCAGAATTTCAAAGCTTTCTAAGGGACAGCATGTAACTAGGGACACTTATAAGAGAAAAAGTCTTTCCATTCATACAAAACTGAAACACTACAAGGCAGTTCTAAGATCACAAGCAATGTATTGCAGTGAAACACTTTTCAATATTGATGGAAATGGAATTAAAGAAACTATAAGAAGAGTTGAAGGACGGATTCTTAGAACCTGCATGAACAAAAAACATGTAGTTGACAACCAGTTCAGACTCCTTCCAAGAGAACAGATTTATAGAGAAATCGAACCAATAACTGACGCAATGCGCAAAAAGAGAATTTCTTTCTTTGGACATATTCTCAGAACCCCAGCGAATCGATTGTTAGAAGACTTATTGAAAAATTCATGAGTGCGAAAACAGACAGAGCCACAATTCCTTGGCTTGTGGAAATAAAAAAAGACATATCGGAACTAAATTTAACTATTGACGATGTCAAAAATCGCACAAAAATCTATAGGGAAACCATCACGGACAGAAAGAGGATCTCATCTATAAAAACAATAAGGAGAAGGCAACAGGTTAGTTCAGATGAATTGAGAAAAGAAAGATCTGACAGAATGAAAAGATACTGGGAAGAAAGGAAGAGAATTGAAGCGAACAAACGAAGAAATAGGACTAACCAGAGACTACAGTGATCCTATGTGGTCATAAAATTGAAAAAAAAATTATTCCCATTTCACTTGATATTATAGAATGTTTTGTATAGGCTCTACATAAAAATAATATCCAACAAATTTATTTTCCTCAATTATTGTATGACTGCATCCATCGCATTATATTCAAATCCAATTGAATTTGCCTTTTGCATTTTCAATTAATGATGTATTTCATAAATTAGCTATCATCTCAATACACCTTATAACGTACATGGCGCATAGATTTATAACACTTTGGTCCAGCTGCACAAAAGCCTGCTAAGTATTAATCATGATTAAATGCCACGAGAACCAATCAGAGAACGCTTTTTTTGACAAGAAGGCTCCTCTTATTGTTCTCGAGGAATTTAATTACGATTCAAATTCTAGAGGCTTTTGTGCAACCGGCACTCTATAGTGTATCATAGTAATTCGTATATATAATATGATAAACATGGTAAAATAATGATCAGTTAAATGTTAAAAAGTTGAGATATCTAATTATATAATTGAAACTGTAATAATATAATTTATAATTTATAAAACTGTTTGAATTTATAGGTAAGAGAAGCACTAGCCAAGGAGACGGGGTTGAGCGTTCGAGTGGTCCAAGTGTGGTTTCAAAACCAGCGAGCCAAAATGAAGAAAATACAGAGAAAAGCAAAACAAGACTCGGACAAGAACCAGGATAAAGATGAGAAGAGAGACAAAAGCATAAAACAGGAGCCTCTATCATCAGATCATAGTGAGTATGAGGATCACGTCTCAATAAAATCATAATTTATAATATTTTATTTTATTTTGAAGAATAGATCAATCTTTAGATATAGTTTTATTCCTAAAATGGAAGTATGAATCTCTCATATCTTATTGAATATGCGTCTTCTGTTTGTACAAGCAAATAGAAAAAACCTAAATCTATCAATGAAACACAACAATATTGTCTAAAAAGATCAAGAATTTATAAAACGCATAATAGTGTCATTTTCATGAGAACACCAATGTGAGAAGATATACTCCATAGACTTCTGAAGATGACACCGTAGGTGTTGAAACATTAAAAAATATATAAAAAACTTGTACTACCCTTTATTGGAGACTTTAAAATATTTTATCGACTAGTGTCGATCATAGGTCATTTTCAAATTATTATTATTCTAACTTGGCTACAAGTTTTTATATTGTTTTTTTGACCAAACGAAGTGAGGTCTAAGATTCAAGTCGACGGTTTGGCATTTCTCTTAATGTTCAAATGTTTATATGTTGCGCATTTACGGCGAAACGCGGTAATAGATTTTCATGAAATTTGACAGGTATGTTCCTTTTTTAATTACGCGTCGACTTATATACAAGGTTTTTGGAAATTTTGCATTTCAAGGATAATATAAAAGGAAAAAGGAGCCCCCTTCATACGCCAATATTAGGGTAAAAATCAGACTATAGAATTATTCATCTTAAATCAGCTGTGTGGATTACACAGATGTGTGGAGAAGACAGTCTATTGCTGTATTTCCATAAGGTCTATAGTTTCAATCAGGTACTTGTGGATATGAATACTGCGTGAGGTCTACTGTTCACAGAACTACTAGTATTAATTTGAATAAGTAGCCCATATGAGTGAAGTGAGTGTTGAAACAAGTATTCAACTTTTGAATAAATTCATGATATTTTCAGACAATATAGCACTTTCTCATTATGGATAAAATATCACTATATCTCACAAAAACAGAATTAAAACTAAATCTATAATTTCGTAAATCAAGTTGTGATGGCCAAGACCACAGCCTGCTAGATACTAAACCTATTAATTTGTTTGGTGTAAACACATACATCTAAGGACAAACTAAGGAAATTGGTAATATACACAAATTTAGATACCAACATTCATTAGAAGAATAATTATTCCAGTTTCCAAAACTAAGAGATTCAATTAGAGATAAATTCAGAGATTGCCCAGGTCAAGTATATGTTTTTGGGAGAATATAGATAGTTATTTTGCTTCATACATGGGGTTTCCTCAATGCACAGTAGACCTACTAGAACCTGATTATACCAAATAGATCAAATAACTCACGTTTCATTATTATAAAATAATGTATATTTTTGAATAATGTGTATCATTGTATATTATGAATTGTATGTAATGTATATTTGAATTTGAGTCCAATGTACTGTGACTGTTTATTGTAGTGTTTTATTGACCGTCTTTATTGTGCTTTATTGTATTTTGTTGACTGGCCTTTATGTCAAATTGTGATTTACTATTGAGGCTAATAAAGATATTCTATTCTATTCTATATTCAATGAGAAAATCTTTTGGTTCAAATTTGTTTAAACTCACACACAAAATGTGAATTAAGCTGGATTTGCAGACAACATCCAGTGACAGTGAGGAGTGAAAATATAATTCACATGAGTTCTAATGGGATTATCCATACTCGCTGAATGTGAATAGTCCAATAAGAAATCGTAAGAATCATATTTTCACAGTCCACAGTCACTGTTGTGTGCGAATTCAGCTTTATTAATGGTATGAATTATAGAAATCAGGTACTTATCCATTGATTATAAATTATTTTAATCTAATGATTTGAATTTGTTCACAGATCATTATCTTGGGATCAATGGACTGAGTATGCATGACTCGTCCGACTCAACCTACCCCTCTTCTAGTCAACCTTTGAACCCCAATCACCCCTACTCTCCTGACGGTGAGTTCAATCAATCCTCGCAAATAAATCTCAAATAATCTGTTTATATTATGATGGAAAATGTAATTGCAGCTTACTTGTCATGATCATCTCATGCTCGATTATTGGTTCGAGCTACTAGAAAATAATAGATTAGTTATTTAGCAAAATAGAAATAAATAGAGGTGCTGTGCTAATTCAGTTTTTATTTTTGTAGATTGAATAATAATTTTGGAACTAAGATAATGAAATATGTACGGTATTCGGCCCATATTATAATAGTCTAACGCAGCAGTAAACAGATTATAAAAGTAAGAAATATAATTCCACATACTGGTAAGGAGGAATTAAGGAGGAATTTTGACAGTTAGTAGATTATAATGAATTTCATTTGAATTCTCAAAAAGTCACTCTTTTTAGAGGTTCTGTAGAATATTGTTCCAAAATAAAATACCAACACAATAGATAATATATTGTCCTACTCAAATAATTTTTGGTCTCATTAAAGTCCAATAGTGATTCAACCGTTAGCAATATACCCAAGACTCAGAAACAATGTTTATAAAAGAGTCTTGAGGACACGAAATCAGCACATTTTGTAATATCAGTATGTTTGGATTAATCAGACTCCAGATATCTAATGATAATTGGGTGCATTTTATGCCTTAACTGAATTATATCTCATCTATAGGCTATTCTTAATTGTCCCGATTGCACAGAATCCTGTTAAATTTGATTGAATGCCATGAGAACCAATCAGAGAAGCCTCTTCTTAAAAAACTCCTTCTCTGATTGGTTCTCATGGCATTCAATCAAATTCAGCAGGCTTCTGTGCAACCGGAACTATTAAGAATAGCATATAGATGAGTAATAATACGAACGCAATCAGTCAGGCTTTTGTGTAAACAGTTCTTCAACTTGCCTATATTTATTCCAACCTATTCAATTTAATGGATATCTGATCATATAATCATAATTATTATCGTATGTCATAATCAAATCATAGCATATGATAAATTATATCATAACTATACAATCAACTCAATCCATCGCCATATTTATTGCTTAAAACACAAACATTTTACTAAAACATTGAAAAAGTCTTTATTGAAGAAAGAAAGTTTTTACTACCGTAATAATTCTATCTTAATTTTTCATCATTCTCTATTGACAGATGCCTACCCGGCCCACTCAGGGGAGAGCTTCTGCAGTTCGGACATATCCCTGGACGACAGCACCAATCTGGACGAGGGGGGGTCAGACACCCTCTCCCTGGAGTTGGGTCCTCCCCCAGCCGGCAACCACGGCCCAGAGCCTACAAACCTCTCCCTGCACCCTGCACTGGGCCACATCAACCCCATCGACAAGCTCTATCTCATGCAGAACTCATACTTCAACTCGTCTGAACAGTGAGATTGAAATAAAATCGTTGCCAGAAAGCTGCTGTCAAACAAAACGATTGTGAGGTATCTGCAGAGACTATGAAAGTTATGAACAGTGAACGTTTATATTATACTGAAGGAAAAACTTATGGTAGAATGAAATTTCACAGAACTCCTAATTCAGAACAGTCCGAACAGTGAGAAAGAAGGAAAATCATTGCCAAATAGCTGCTGTAAAACAAAATGATTGAGAGGTATCTCCAGAAACTAGGAAAGTGATAAACAGTGAAAGATTTTACTGTAGGACAAACTTATAGTAGGACGAGCTCCTATAGAGCTCCTAATTCAACTCGTCCGAACAGTAAGAGTGAAAGAAAATCATTGCCAGGTAACTGCAGAGACTACGAAAGTTATGAACAGTGACCGTTTATATAAGCTACTGTAGGACAAACTTACAGTAGAACGAACTTTCACAGAACTCTTAATTCTTAAATAATCCGAACAGTGAGAACAGTCAAACGGATTCATTGTGAGATTCCTGCAGAAACTACGAAAGTTTATGAATACTGAGCGTTTATATAATGTAGGACAAACTACAGCTCTTAAAGATCTCCTACTTGCTACTTTAACTCGTTGGAGAAGTGAGATTTAAACAAAATTATCGCGAGGTTTCTGCAGAAACTATGAAAGTTATAAACAGTGAGCGTTTATATGAACAGTATAATATAACAGTATACTTTACTCCTACTTCTACTCGTTCGAGCAGTGTCAAACGAAATCTTTGCGAGGTATCTACATAAAAGAGACAATGGAAGTTATGAACAGTGGAAAGTGAACGTTTCTGTCACTGTCCTCCTACTAGGAGGACAAACTTGACTCCTACTTCAACTCGTTCGTGTCAAACGAAATCTTTGCGAGGTATCTACATAAAAGAGACAATGGAAGTTATGAACAGTGGAGAGTGAACGTTTCTGTCACTGTAGAATCTTGTGGGAAGGATAGTGAGTGATACAGTTCTATCAGATCCAAAATTCCATGTTCACATCTTTGACTCCTACTCCAAGACAATCCTACGCAAGAGAACTCCTACTCCAACTAGTCCGAACAGTGAGAGTCAAACAAAATCATTGCCAGGTATCGGTTGCAGAAACTAGGACAATAATTTTATGAACAATGAACGTTTTTACAGCATGAGAATCTTGCGAGAAAAAGTGAACCAGTTCTATTTCATGCGAAATTCCTTGTTCAATTCTTTTAGGAAAGTGGAATGAATACAGCAATTGCAAACTACCGGCAAAACTGTGAACAGAGATTGTTTCCACTGTAGAAACGTGTGAGGTAAAGTGGAACAGTTCTATTTGATGAGAAATTCCTTGTTCAATTCTTATAGGAACAGTGAAAGTAGAATGAATACAGCAATATTTCAAACTACCGGAAAAACTTTGAACAGAGATTGTTTCCATCTTGTGAGGAAAAGTGGAACAGTTCTATTTGAAGAGAAATTCCTTGTTCAGTTCTCAGGAACAGTGAATTTAGTGCAAGAAAATAATTGCGAGTTAAGATACTGCGAACATTGATCGTTTTTATTTTAGGATCTTGTACTGTAAAAACTTTTGAGAATTATTGATTCAGTTTATATTTGATATGGAATATTCTTACTTAAACTTTTAGAACTACTGAAAGTGAAGGAGAATATTTGTCCAAATAGAATAGAATATTATTCTAGCACACCATGTATATGAAAGAAACAGATGAAATTGGCCAAGGGTTATGAACCTTCAACGGGAATTGACATAAAGTGCAAGTGAATGTAATTATGAAAAGTTAATTTTCATTGTAGGCCTATAACTTAATTTTGTACAGTGTACACGAATTACTGACAATGTTTATGATTTGAGTGACTTCTTGGGTACATACATCGCATAATGTGTTTCAATTTGAAAATTGTCCCAATTTTTATTCTTGAATAAATCTTAATAGTTTCCACAGCTTGTGTGCTATGTAAAAGCTAGTCATCTTTGTCTTGAACCAAAAATATGTTTTTAGATAATTGTATAAAGAGAACTATCTAGTCACCCTCCTGATAAAAAGATGACATTACATAAGAAACTTACTTATTATTTGCAAGATTACGTCAAAACAGTAATATGATTTGAATACAAATTTGTTCAAGCTACAGAACTGATTCACCAACTGAATTGAATTGACATTTATTTTCTCTTATTGGGAAATTCTCACTCTTATTTTATCAGTGATGGGAGCCTCAAGAAAAAATTCGGCAACCGTTTTACAACTTATCCATGAGCCTATGTCACATAAGCAAGAATAATAATTTTATCAGATTGAAACTCGTATTGTTTCATAGACTACCGTAATATAATTTTAGTATTAAGTATTTATTTATAACTGATATTTGAATTTTCACTCTTTTGTTTACGGTACATTAAAGAAAAATATGGTGCTATATGTTATATTTTAGCTTTATTCCTTGAATATTTTGATGCTGTATACTTTTATTATGTATTTTATTTTTAGATTATTCTCAAAACCAAAGAAGAGAAGTCACAACTTGAGTTGAATTTATTTTTTTGTAAATACAATTTTTTTAATAAGGCTTACCTCAAATTAAAAACCTAGCATAGTTAGTAAATAAGGTGATTTTTTATAAGAGCTTTTATTGTGATATAGATCATAAATTTTATCCGAGTGTATATTAAATGATAACTTCTAGTCTGTAAAAATTACCATACTATTGCTGGACAGATAAGTCAGCTTATTTATGTCATTAGAACATTAGAAAATGTTTTTTGTCAAGTATTTTAAAATGTCTAGCTCTAAAAATGTCTTATTTATTTACTCCTTGTTCCACCTAGTCCATAATTCAGATTTTTACAATATTTTTCTAGTTTAGTTCAGTTATTTGTCGGTAGTAAGGAGTAATTAATTGCAATATTCTCTTGGGTTTAAAAGTGACCTGGTTCTATATATCCTATTATATTAAGCGAGCAATTTCTGTATATATTTTTATATCTGGTTATTTATGTTTAACGGATCTCGAAAACGGCTCTAACGATTTTCACGAAATTTGGAACATAGTAGGTTTATGATATAAAAATTCGATTGCACTAGGTTTCATCCTTGAGAAAACTCACTGAACGACATTAAAAGGATAATTCATCCTTGGCTGTTGTGAATGAGAGAGTGAGTATGTGAAAAATCAAAATATCGCATCCCCGAAATTCTTAATATGACATATAGCCAGCTGTGAAGTATAAACACGATCATTTTAGAAAATTGTGTTCTGTTTATCAATAAATAAATATTACGAGCGAAGCTCACAAAATAACTAGTTGTTATTAAAATTAAAATAAAAATCGTATAGACCTGAAATCATTTTCACATTTTAAGCTTACAACAAGTCAATATCAACACTTTTTGAGAATAAACGACATTGGAAACTGTTCAATGTACAAGCACAAAATTATGACCTCCTGATTCGGACAGTGTTGAAGATGACCAACACTTGGTCAGAAACGCGTCCCAATAATACGAGTCTATACAGCTGATTTTGAGCCTCAAACCTATATTTTCAAATACACATGACACAGTTCAAATGGGGAACAAAGTCAACAATATTTGTGAATCACAAATTGCATAATATTGAAGTTACGTTTACACCAAAGTTATTAACAAAATGTTTATTTTTCCGTCCTTATAGATTCTATTAGACTGAACAGAACTTATCATACACATGATGTGCATATGTGTTTGTCAAGCTCCGTTTAATCTACCGGTATCAAGAAATATTGTCATCACTGATATCAGCAGTTACAATGCTACAAGAATAAGATTTCTGTGTTCTTATCAATTTGTACCGGTATCCAAATAAAATAAAAATAAATAATATATTCTATGACTTAGTAGATTTAAACCTATTTTATAAGTGTTATATAGAAACCTGCTGGTTTTATAATAACACATAAAACAATATCACTATCTATTTGATAATAGGTAATGAGTTACCCAAATCATTGGTATTATTAGCTTGGATATGTGCAATGACAAAACTCATCCTATTTGTTTGATGCTTTAAGAAACCTTTTCATGTGAATAATCAATAGTAAAAAAATTGCCATTCATTCTGGATTTTTCAACATGAAGGGGTGAAATGAAACATACAGCATACTAAAGGCGAAAAGACCTAACTTGAGTACTTTGAAAAATTACAGTAGTGGGTACCTACCTAGTTTAAGTAGAAACGTAAAGCTGAAATGTAAAATAATTACATTTTGTCCAATGGGCTAACATACAGAACAGTCTTGTAATTTCATGAGTTTAGAGAATGAATCTTGAAAAATAAGAAACACAAAATCTTTAAGAATATTGAAAGTATACATACATTTTTTTTCAATCACTATTGATGAAACCTCCAGACCCGCAGTCACAGCCGCAGTGAGATGATATACTATTTCATTTTTAGCAAGAATTTGAATTTTACCGGAGACACAGTTTATCCAACACAAGGAATCCAAAGAGCTGTCTTGTACGAATCACTAATTAAAGAACCTAATATATTATTGTTAGTTGAAACTTCTCTCATTTAATTGGAAGAAATATTCTATTGTATTCATAAATTTGAATGAAAATTTAGTTGAATATTATTTTGATACAATTCACATTACACCAAATAAAAAAAATCAAGAAGGCAAGTGACCAAACAGCAAACAGCCCAACAGCGATCAATTCAATTTTTAAAAATGGCCGATAACGCAGCAGGGAATTGGTGTCTAATTGAAAGTGATCCTGGTGTATTTACTGAATTAATAAAAGAATTTGGTAAGTAAAAAACTGTACTTAAATTAAACTACCAATTATTATTTTCATTTTTTAATATTTACCATATCATTCATTCAACGAACGCGATGCATGTTTTACAAGTAACATAACCTAAAACTTTCAAATTTTCAGCCGTTTGTATACTTTTTAGATTATAAACTTGATATAATTAATTTTAATTAAGATACTGGTTTTGATCATTAATATTATAAAATGTTCAATTATAAGTTATATCATGTTTTATGTTTCTCATCTCTTCTATAACTATCTGGGCCAATTATTTGTAATCAACTACCTAACATTACATTATTACTATCTTGATTTTTTCACATTATATTGACTTTTAATTCATTTCTCCACCGTTAATTTTTTTTTGTTAATAACACTAGTTTCAGTGATCTTGCTTATTAATCTGGAACTTTGCCAGCTGCGGAACTTCAATTCTTTCAAGTCATTACTGTAACCTTTTTTGAAGAATGAGTGTTGAGAGTGAATTACCTACAATTTTTAACAAATGCCACCTTATATCAAATCTCAAATGTTTAATCACGGGTTTCAATTATCTTCAAATAATTTCAGAAAGAAACCCCCACCCAAATTTATTTTATTTAAAAACCAACACCAACAACTAGGCCTATAAGTTGAAACTTGGAACAACTGATTTGGTTCATATTTTTAAAAATAATATGTTTTTTTTGTAGAACCATTTTATGCAATTAAAATTACATTTTCCTAAACATTCTCTTAGTTAAAAAATAGACTATTTTATGAGCTCTTTATGTCATGAGTCCATCTCTACTTTTTTTATAACAGGTTAACCTATCACTTTCCGATCTGGGGCCTATTTCACAAAGGTACAAGCATTGTTACCAAACATTGTTATGGACAAGTACTTGTAGTTACAAGTTTACAAGTAGGCTACTAACGTGTCACAAAAAATTATGATCTACAAGTTTACAATTCTACAAGTGATCCAATAGTAAACATAACCTATTTTTATGATAATTTCTTTTTTTTTCATGCTTTAAAAAAAGGTTACTTGTACTTTTTAATAATTACTTTTGAATTATTTGAAAACAATCTAGCCTAATGTTTTTTGTACAGTCTACTTCATTGATTGTTTAATTTGTAACCTACACAGTATATACTGTGTATATATATAGTAAATGTACTATATATAATGTATACTATTTATACTGTGTAGGCCTATATATACTATAGTACATAACCTATGAGGTTCATATTAATGACTTTGGAGATTTATTAAATTTAATTTCCCAATGCATATTTTTCCAAAATAATGAATTATAGAGGGACATAGGGCATTTTTTAATGTTAAAAATAACTATTGAATATTTTAAATAATTTCAATGATTACTTGTAAAACCTCTACATAGCTTTCCACCTCGGTAAAAATTTCATAGTTACGAACAAGTAATTTTTACAAAAACTGTTGGCTACAATAATAATCTTTGTGAAACAGGCAAAATCACTTGTTCGTAACAAGCAATTCACTTGTAAACTTGTAGAAATTCATTGTAACTACAAGTTTACAATTCTGCTTTTGTGAAACGCTTGTAATCAACTGTTCTCCAAAACCATGGTTGGCAACAAGACTTGTAACCTACTTGTACCTTTGTGAAACAGGCCCTTGTTGGCTAAGGGTAAGACCAGGACGGTCAGTTTCAGATAAAGAATTTAGCTTGCTAGCGTTTTTCTAAATATTTTGAATTTGTGGCATTGATCTTCACCGCAATTAAGGTACTTGTTCTATTTGCACCTTGATGCCGCATCCACTAAACCATTATCAAACAATATGTTCAAATAACGACGAGTGCCAGTGTATGACTAAGTGGTTTGCCAGCGCTCGCCTTTGTACACTCCAATTGAGTATCTTTATCTATGATTTAAGGTTAGGGTGATTTAGTAATTATTATATACAGTAGATTTATAACATGTAGAGTATAATTGTAACAAATTTACCTAGTTAAAATATTATTAAACTAATGATTATTGCTCCTATTTCTAGGTTGTTCAGGAGTTCAAGTGGAGGAACTATGGAGCTTAGATTCAGAAGATTTTGATAAGCTCAAGTAAGTTAGAAACTTGAATCCAATCTTAGCTTTATTACTTAAATAAAACTTCAACTATTCTTGATTTTGCTTTAGTGTCTTCATTCCTAATTGTTTTCCACAAATACAACTATTTTATTTGAATCTTGATTTTTCAGGCCTATTCACGGATTAATATTCTTATTCAAATGGGTTCCTGATGATGAACCAACGGCTTCGGTTGTCAAGGATAACCGGCTTGAAAAAATATTTTTTGCCAAACAGGTCAGTTTCGATAGTTTAGATAACAGTAGAATATTATGTCCAGTATTTCAGTGAATACTCATAATTTTGACTTGAGTGAAAACCTTCATCTCAATATTATAGTTACAAAGAATCATACATATAAAAGTCATTGATGAGGTTGGCCCTTCTCAAGCTGAGCTCTGTGCTTAAACTGGTCTGTGACGATACTACTTTCAATTATGTCTCAAAGTTATTCTGATGAGCTAAGTTCTACAAATTGTGTCTAGTATTATTCAATTCAATTTATTTTTACACACACATACAAGTTTTATACCAAAAAGAATACTTGCAAACAACAACAATACACATTAAAACAAAATAAAAAGAAAGTGTTGCAAAAAAAGGGTGGAAGATTGAAGGGTTTTTCCAACTATGGATTTCCATGTACTAGGAAAACCTTCAATCCTTGAGAAGGTGAAAAAGGTATCAGGAAAAGTAGATGTGAAAGGATGGGATGGGGAAGAATAATAAGGGAAAGGATGGAAAAAGAAACCGATAGGACCAGGGGGTTAGAAAAAAAGATTGAAGTACTAGATGAATTACAAAGGATTGCAGAATAAGCAAGCACAAAAGTCAGAAGAATGCACTTTGTGAAACATCTGATAGATAGAAGAAGTAATTGCATTTGATCCATGTGTTAATATCCTGTTTCATTTTTTTACTTTCCTTGCCCTATTACCATAGGTAAGGAAAGTATTGCTTTCCGAAAAAAATCAGGTGCCCCAATTTCCAAATTTCTATACGTTTCAAGGTCCTCCGAGTCCAAAAAAGTGATTTTTGGGTATTGGTCTGTGTGTGTGTGTATAAGAGTGTATGTGCGTCTGTGTACGCGATATCTCATCTCCCAATCAACGGAATGACTTGAAATTTGGAACTTAAGGTCCTTACAGTATAAGGATCCGACACGAACAATTTCGATCAAATGCAATTAAAGATGGCGGCTAAAATGGCGAAAATGTTGTCAAAAACAGGGTTTTTTGCGATTTTCTCGAAAACGGCTCCAACGATTTAGATCAAATTTATACCTAAAAAGCCATTGATAAGCTCTATCAACTCACAAATCCCATATCTGTAAAAATTCCAGGAGCTCCACCCCACCTATGCAATGTTTGATTTTAGATTCCCAATTATCAGGCTTCAGATACAATTTAAACAAAAAATTTCAACTGGAAAAGATTGAGCATAAAAATCTCTACAATTAATGTTCAGTAACATTTTCACCTTAAATTCAAAATAAGCTCGAAGTTCGAGGAAATAAGATTATTAAATTGCAAACTGTTGATTCTATTAAATCATTTACTATGAAGAGATAGCAGACTCCGTGTGTCTGCAGCGTTATTGTCCTGTCACCAGCTGGCTTAGATCTTTGAATAGTAGACTTGAGATGCGCGTGAACACTAGCGTCAGTTGATCAATTTTCATAACGGCAAGGAAAGTTGTGTGAGTGCGCCACACCAGATTTTTTTTAGTAATTTCGGGGATTATATTAATGATTTTACTGCTTATGTATATAAGTTGTTGTCTTCTACTAGATACTAGATATTTTTCAGATTAGTGAATTTGTTTTAGATTTACTCCTCTTTTAAATCGTCAGCCAGAGCCAAGCTCGGGCTCGTGAACACCTATTTCAGTTTGTTATAAAAACCAAAACTGAAGAACTTAATTTTTTAATTTAAATTGCATAAGGCTGGTGATAAGTTAACAAAACAATCTGTGTATATACAGTAAAGCACTCTTAAAATTTCTCTGTAGTAATAGATTTACAGCTGAAATTTCAATTCCTTTATATTTATCCTACATTCCAAGTTAGGTCATGTTAGAGGCCCTGAAATTCCATCAAAAGCTATCTGAAAACACTGACACCAGACCTAAGCCAGAAAGGTCACACAATAAAATATTTTATCATGATTGATTTTATAATATAATCACATTACCTTAATATTTCTATGTTGTTTAAAAATGAATTTTGTTTCAGGTTATAAACAATGCTTGCGCAACACAAGCCATCCTCAGTATACTGCTTAACTGTAAACACCCGGATCTAGTGCTTGGTTCTACGCTGACAGAATTTAAAGATTTCAGTCAGACATTTGATTGCTATCTGAAGGGACTTGCACTCAGCAATTCACAGAAGATACGATCCGTGCATAACTCTTTTGCAAGGTAGGTTTTGAAACTAACCTGCTGTTAGTCAGTAATATTCAGTATAAAATAAGTTGTGACTTGAGCTTTCAGCTGATCAAATATCAACGTTGCCAGAATGTTTAAATGCAAGACCGTCGCATGGAAGCCCATCTGAAAGTCGTAATTTTTAATAAAAGGCTCTAGCCTACAGGGTCTTTATAATAAGTAACCGGACTGACCTAAGGAAATTTATTATTGGCAAAATATGTACAATTTTTCTTTATAAATCTTCAAAGTAGTCCCCATTGGAGTCGATAACACGCTGATACCGGATTTTTCAATCCCTGAACGCTTCCTGGAA
Organism: Nilaparvata lugens; assembly: GCF_014356525.2. Taxonomy (NCBI): domain Eukaryota; kingdom Metazoa; phylum Arthropoda; class Insecta; order Hemiptera; family Delphacidae; genus Nilaparvata; species Nilaparvata lugens. Next base: position 5,673,078 of record NC_052509.1, read on the forward strand.
GTCGGCAACCTCCATGCTGTCTAGAGCCCTCGTCGTAGCACTTGGACGTTTTCCAGAGTCATTAACCGCGTTCCCTTTAGTTTTCTCGTGATCTTGGGGAACAAAGAGAAGTCCGGTGGTGCCATAAACGGGCTGTAAGGAGGATGTGGCAACGTTACCCTCGACTGTTTGGCCAACTGCTCGGTGACGAGCTTACAGTTTGGCTGGGTGATACAAACTCTTGTGAACGGCCAGTTATACAGAGAGGTGCTCCGTCGACTAACCGCCCGGGTTCATCGAGTCCGTCCGGGGATTGCCGATTCGTGGATCCGACAATGCTCCGTCGCACACCTGCCTGCTCGTCACCGAGCAGTTGACCAAACAGTCGAGGGTAACGTTGCCACATCCTCCTTACAGCCCGTTTATGGCACCACCGGACTTCTTTTTGTTCCCCAAGATCACGAGACAACTTAAGGGGACGTGGTTCATGACTCTGGAAAACGTTCAACGTGCTACGATGAGGGCTCTAGACAGCATAGAGGTTGCCGACCTCCAGGGAGTTTTCAGGGATTGGAAAATCCGGTATCAGCGTGTTATCGACTCCAATGGGGACTACTGGGACCATTGAAGATTTATGAAGAAAAATTGTACATACTTTGCCAATAAAAAATTTCCTGAGGTCAGTCCGGTTACTTATTATACAGACCCTGTACCTACACCTAGTTGTACAAGGTGAATGGAGGGCGAAGCGCAGAGGCTGCTAACCTACCCCACTGGGGCCTAGCGCGAAGCGCTAAATAATATAATAAATAAGAAATGATAAATAATAATTTTTTACCAACTATACAATGCATTGAACCTATTTATTAACAAGCGTTTTTCTTCAATTATCAAAGTTTTGTTGACTCGTTCGGTCAAATAACTTTTGTTCGCAAGAGCTCTCATCGACCGCTGCGGTCTGACCGCCATTAATGAGCATTGTCGCGTTAGTATCACGCTTAGGTATCACGAAGAATGTGAAACTCATAACGCCGTTCTCTATATCCGTGTAGCCTCAATTATTTGATTGCTAATATAACATTTTTTTTATTCAGTAAATAATTGTATTCAGAGAAGTTCTAGATTTTTAAATTATACAGAGTGTCCCACGAAAGGAGTAAGAACCGAAGACCATAGATTATACATGAAATTTGCAACAAAATATGTCTAGTAAAATTGTCTTATAGGTATCGTCTTGTTTTATGTTTTTGAACTTTTTATGAGCGCTCAATGTTGAAAAAAGTACATTTCGTGGAGCTCAAAGCCAAATTTAAAACATTTTTAACGCTCATAAACGTCCAACAAAGGAACAAATTATATGAATCTTATTCGAAATTTTTCCTCTTTCCAACTATATCCTTAGAATTAGATTTTGACTATTATTAAAGTTGTTAAAGCTTTTTCAAATATCGAGAAATTTATAGATCTCGAAAACTATACCATACCATACCCTATGGCGCTACAGCCCTCTGTGGGCCTTGGCCTCCGTCACGATTCTCCTCCATCTCGGTCGATCCTGACACAACTCTCTCCAGTTTCTCACTCCCATCACTCTAAGGTCCTTCTCCACACCATCTATCCATCTCTTTCTTGGTCGACCTCTCCTTCTAGGTCCATCTATTTTTCCATTCAGTGTCACTCTTGGAAGCCTCTCATTATCCATTCTCCACACATGGCCAAGCCATCTTATTCTTTGGCCCTTGACAAATCTAACAATATTCTCACCCTGCAGAGCTTCCTCCACCTCTGCATTGCTCCTTCTCCTCCATGTATCCGCTGCTACCCTTACCGCACCAAACATTTTCCTCACAATTCCTCTCTCAAAATACCCTCAATGCCTCTTCGTCTTTCTTAGTCATTGTCCATGACTCAGAACCGTAGCATACAATCGGTCTGATCAGAGTTTTATAAAGCCTCATTTTACTATTTTTACCTAATACTTTTGATGTCATTAGTCTCTTATTTATATAGTATGCTCTGTTCCCACTCATAATACGTTTCTGAATTTCATCTGTCATATTGTTTCCAGCATTGAGGATAGTGCCAAGGTACTTAAACTCATTCACCCCTTCAAATACTCTCTCTCCCACCTCCAAGTCAATTGTTCTTCTTCTAGCGTTCACTGCGGACATTCTCATATATTTTGTTTTTCCATCATTGACCTGCAACCCCATTTTTTGTGCCTCGCTTTCTAAGCTGGAAAAGCATTCCCTTATGCAGTTAGCATTTCGCGCCATTAAAACCATGCTCCTTCCTGGCTCATTCTAAAATATATATTTCCACCCAGGTTCAGCTTCTGTTCAGATCTCGAAAACTAAGGTCCGATATAAGAAAAATTTATTAAGCATTTTTTGTCAAAATTTCATGTAGAATCTATAGCCTATATGGTCTTCGTATGTTACACCATTCGTGGTACACTCTGTATGATGCGTTTATTCAGCCTTGCATTTGCAAGTATTTCTTTGGACTTGATGGAGTGATCCATGGTCTAGTGGACAGAATACTTGCGTAGCAGCCTAGAGATCTTGTTCAAACCCACTTTGAAAGTGTTTAACTTTTGTTCATTAATCATTTCCATTGTCATTAATCATTGAAAGTGTTTAACTAAGCTCATTGACAGCTCAAATTCAGTTGAGGTGGGACTTTCCCGCGAGGGATTCCCAACCAACAAAAACCAAAACGAGTTTCATTTTTTTGGACTTTATTGCAAATTTTGTTATTGAGGCTGCCATTATTGAAATTGCAGAAATGAATAAGCAAAAAACCTCGCGTTATTTCTATCCCGAATTCAGTGTGATGTATGTGAATGTGTTTTGAATTTTCAATTTTTATCTAATCGAATCAAATCAGTTATATTTTGCTAAAACAAGAATGAATATTTATCAATTTTTTTATTCTTTATTCATTTATACGATAAGTACATTATCAAAATGAATAAAATCATTTACAGAAGCAATAGTACAGAAGCACAATAGCAATAGTAGTAATAGTACATAGTAATAATAGTAGTAATAGTACAATAATCCAGAAGCAATAGTACAATTTCACTATTAAGCCCGGTCCAGACGCTCAAATTTAGCTTCAGTCTTTTGCTCAAGCAAAAGTCGGAGCATGTAAGTCGTTGCGTTGGACGGTAAAACGGATGGGTCTTCAAGCTTAATTCGTCAAACTTGAAATGTATCGGCCGGGAATCTTTTTCCATCAAACCGTCCGTCTTTTGCCTATCCACCAAAACCTAAATCGCGTAAAAATGGAGATAGAGAAATTGTGATTTCAGATTCGGATTCAGCGCCCTCAAATTAATAAAATGCCACGCGAGTACTTGAAAATAAGCAAGTTTTTTATCGATTGTATATAACGCCATTTAACCCCTTTTTTCTTACATGATTCTCATGATACTCTCAGAATTTGATGTTGATATTATGATTTACTATCATGATATATTAAGATGTACTATATTGTTGATAAGAATACTATCTACAAAATTTCAATCCATTTACAATCACTGTGTCTCGAGATATATGATATGTAAACAAAGCCATTTAGCGATTAACAGTAATATTTTTGTCATGTTTTAAATATAGCATTATCCAGTTGAATAAGCGAAAAAATACGATATAATTATTACTCATGTAAAGGATATATGGTAGATGTTGATGACGAACTGAGCTTGTGAGCACAAAAATAGGAAAACGGACGACATAAGACGGATGCGTGTGGACGCAATTTTACATCCGTATTTTGCTTGAACCAAACGATCCGTCTTTTGCTTGAGCAAAACACTAATGGTAAACTTGAGCATCTGGACCGGGCTTTTATACAATCCAAAAAATATAATACAATAACTATTCATTCTATCGTACTCTTGACTTGTAATAATTTATGCCTCATGCATTAGCCCATGTGAGCAGGCTTTTGCATACTGATTGTAAGTTTTGTTGTACATTGTTGTGAACGAAGAAGGATAGATTTAAATTCCATTTGACAGACAATTGTGAACAAAGAAGAATGAAATTAAATTCTGATTGCATTTGACAGACAAACGCTGTTCGAATTTGACTCGAAGTCGGCGTCAAAGGATGACGAGACGTACCACTTTGTCGGATACGTGCCGATCGACGGCCGTCTGTACGAGTTGGACGGCCTCAAGGAAGGACCCATCGACCTTGGCCCGATTCCCGCCGACTCGGCCGAGTCCGACTGGACACAAGTCGTCAAACCAATCATCGAGAAGCGCATCAAAAAGTCAGTACTTCTACCACATTGTGAGATTCCAGTTAGAAAGTCAAGATTTGATTAATTTTGGTTAGATTTACTTGTCTTTCAATGCACGATAAAAACACAAACACTTCTTCCAACTACACCGTTTCAAATTGTTTGTGGTTCCTAATAAGAGTATTTTAATAGGGCTACTTAATTGTTTGGATTATTGATTCAGTGAATTTGTGTTTAGAAATAAATTATCTTGATTTTAAACTTTTTAAAATAGAGACTCAGGAAGTGAAAGTGCAAATTTTTAGTAAGAAAACATGAAGAGCCCAATACATAACCTATAAACTTTGAGTGTTGATAGGAAATGACATTGGATAATACGGCAAGGCGGAACATCCAAAAGGATCTCTCTGCCGATAAAAGCCATAAGAATAAATAAATGATTGATTCAGTTGATTTTGCAAACATCAACTATTTTTAATCATATTTTTAAATCAATAGTTTTAGAGCGCAAAAGTTTACTACTGCACATGAGTTCATAATTTTTAGTGCTGTGAATAGTCAAGTAATAATTGAAACACTTTGAAATAACACCTCCATAACATAAGTAAGCTTTGAAGTCAAGAAACGTCTATAACTAATTTACTAAAGTCATAGAGTAAAGCTAGCATAAGAAGATATCCCATTGTATAGGGCCTTTCTGTTCCAAATTTTACTGTTAACTGAAGCCGATAGTCCTAGTGGTTCTTTTTCGTGAAGCTATGTGACGCTGGTAGTCTCTCAAAGTGTGCCGCTCTTACACTATCACCCCAACAAAACAGTAATAATAGACAGGGTAACCGTACACTGGAACCGTATTCAACCGATCCGTTCGGCCGTTGGATCGGACGAATATGCTGGCCGTCAATTCGGCCGAATATGGTCGTCCATTGGAACCGTTTACGTGAGTCTAGTGCAGTAGTTGGCTGAACTATTGAATATTGAATCAACTACTATCATAGCCACCAAAATTTTTCATAAACAATGATTTTATTGAGATTTTGAAAATTGAATAAACAAATATCCACTAAATTAGTTATTCATTACAATAATCTTACCTTCAGATCCTATTTGTTCAGTATTATTATTAGCGTATGGCTTTGAATGGTGGGGGGACCCAAGGGTAGTTGCACCTCGCCGTATATAGTCCAAAGTTCCAAAGTTCCCTAATGGGAAACCGGACACTAAGGTTATAGTCAGCACAATACTTCAAATTCACACTATTTACTTTGAAATAAAGTTAATTTTAGATAGCATCACTAAATCAAGTACAAAAAAAAATTGATTGGATTAAATCAACAAATGTTTTACCTAATTCACAACACTATTTGATTTGTTTATCTCTAGTATTGCCATCAAACTCACATACAGTATATATTTATGTTTTCCCCACTTTCACCTTGATTGAATTGTATAGTTATAATATTATAGTTTAGCTTACCTTGTTGAATCAAAGTTTTTCTATTCGAAGTAATAGTATCGTTTTCTGTTTTGGTACTCGTCACCGGCACTCAAACTGTGGTTTTGCTGGTTTCGCCGAATTAGTATATTATTATGTTGAAAAAATTATACTTCTTATTCTAAAATATTACTTTTTGTAATCTGTATTCATTTGTGAATATTTTTTGTAAGGCAATAAAATTTGATTTGAAGTTCTTTTTGATTTTAAAAAGTCCAAACATATACAAAACCGAAACAAAGCACAAAACCACTAAGCTAAATTCAGAAAATATTAAATTAGACAATAAATTTAGAGCCGAAAATTTGTTCAGTAATCTTTGTCTACAGATTCCTTTGAACATCACGACTATGATATCTTTTGTCTCGCATATCCCACAATGGAACATGCTCTTGAACCAAGCTTATCAACTTTTCATTGTCCATAGTTGAAACTTTATAAAACAGAACAAGTTCAAAAAACAAAAACAGACAAGACTGTGAAACAATTTTGTGGTTAGGATGATGTTGTCTCAGCTCGACTTCGGCCGGATAGAGCCGGAAAATCCCATTCAATTCGGATCGAAAACTTGGTCCGGCCGTGCACGGACGTATGAACCTGTTGCAATGGACGAGCATCTATAGCTTTGTTGGGGGATCGTTCGGTAGTTTTCGGCCGATGCTAGTTCGGATGAAATCGGTTCCAGTGGACGGCCCAACTAATCGGCTTGAAATTTGAAACATTAACAATCTATAGCATGGGATATCTTCTTATGCTATCTTTTCTCTATGCTAACGTTTATAACTAACTTGATAAATAAACAGATTGTGTGAATTGTTTGTGTTCAGGTACAACGAGGGCGAGATTCATTTCAACCTGATGGCTTTGGTTTCTGACCGCAAGATGAAATACGAGAAGAGGTTGGCAGAACTGGAGGGCGTGGCGGGTGCCGAACAAGAGATCACCAGGTTGCAGCTGCTCATCGAAGTCGAGGAGACCAAGGTCAATAAATATCGATAACAATATTTATATTTTATAGTTCGAAAATATTTTGATTGGTTGATTGGATAAAAGCTAGCATTTGCTTATTCTGAGTAATTTTCAGGACTCGCTTGAACAAAGTTGGCTAGCACTAACTAGGCTTATAGTGAGGCCCACATTTTAATGTCGGTGTACAAAGGTAGAACAGTGTTGCCGATTCTCTTCCTTGCCAGTGCCATCTATAGAAGACAGCTTATACCTGTGATATCGGGGCACCGAGCTTCGCTCGTTATTTATTTATTGATGAACAGAACTCAAATCTTTAAAATGATTGGGGAAGGACTAACAAGCACAGCCCAAAACTGTTTCTTCCCCGAATTTTAATTTATACACTATAAATATTCCAAAAAGTAGGTTATGTTCCATACACATGAATTCAGGTCAAATTTTTAGTCCAAATATTTGAAAACATAAAAGTTCTAATTTAGATTGTTTACATACCAAATTGAATAACAAAATAACACTCACTAATCACTTAGAACTGTAAAATAGACTTTGATTATTATGATATATACCATCTCATGCCAACAAATCAGATTATTTTGATCGAGTCAATTAAAATTTCTAGATTTCTCGCGAGATACGGTAAGCTAATTGATTACACAGCTGATCTCCCACGCAGACACACGCATCTTCTGTTTTTCGACAGACGACGAAATTATCATCTGTTTTTCTAAGGATGAATTATCCTTTTCATGTCCTTCAGCGAGTTTTCCCAGGGATGAGACCTAGTGCAATCGAATTTTTATATCATAAACCTACTATGTTCCAAATTTCGTGAGAATCGTTAGAGCCGTTTTCGAGATCCGTTGAACATAAATAACCAGATATAATAAAACAAAATAAATCTTATAGCACCCTTTATTTTTGAAAAAAAACTTTAAAATAGTTGAACAACTAGTTTCGGTTTGCACCATCTTCAGGTTATAAAATAGAATAAAATTCAATAACTGTTTACTAATTGATATAAAACGAACATATGCTTAAATTCATATGACTAATTTATTTCTGGTAAAAGTTATTAAATTTGAAATTTATATTTTAAAATTTTAAATTTTATTTATTCACTTTTAATTTATCAAAATAAATTTATACAAAAATAATTTGACAAAAAAAAATTAAGTCAAATTGGATTATATTTATTAAATTATTCCTATTCAATTTTGCAGTTTTGTAGATATAAAATAAGAGAAATGAGAAACATAATTTTAATATCTTCAGGAAACCCACGCATACAAATTATCTTATTCCAAAAGAATCTAACCATCCATGGCAGCAAAAAACAGCAGCATTCAGATCAATGATTTATAGATTGATAAATATTCCTATGTCAAAAGAAAATTATGAAAAAGTAGTGAAAATTATAAAACATTTTGCAGTAACAAATGGATATGATACCAAATTTTATTGATAAGATGATATATAAGCAAAAATATAAACAAATTAATCCACAAAATGATAGAAAATCAGAAAATAAGGAAAATATTTTGTATTCCATACAACACTATTCTCAATAAGGCAATTAGGAAGACGTTCGCAAAAAAATTTTATTTAGGATACAAAACAACAAATAATGCTTTTGATTTAATAAAGAAGATTTCTAATAAAAAAATACAACAGGAACAATTTAAAAAATCAGGCGTTTATAAACTGGAATGTAGTAAATTTGTGAAACATTTTACATTGGTCAAACACGTAGATGTTTTCAAAAAAGGTTCAATGAACATAATAAATTCAGGCTTTAAATTCAAAAAATACTACTCAAAAATCAGCGTTTGCTGAGCATTTAATTGAGAATAATCATAATCATATCAATATAAATTCTAATATGAAAATATTAAGCATTGGTAGTGAAAGTAATAAATTGAATGTAAAAGAAGAATTTTATATCTATAAAACTGCAAAATTGAATAGGAATAATTTAATAAATATAATCCAATTTGACTTAAATAATCCTATTTCTGATAAAATTAAAAATGAATAAATAAAATTTAAATTTAATAACTTTTACCAGAAATAAATTAGTCATATGAATTTAAACATATGTTTGTTTTATGTCAATTAGTAAACCGTTATTGAATTTTATTTTATTTTAGAACCTGAAGATGGTGTAAACCGAAACTAGTTGTTCAACTATTTTAAAGTTTTGTTTTTTTTTTAATAAAGAGTGCTATAAGATTTATTTTGTTTTATTAATTTAAAAGTAGCCCATGTCAATAAGTGTTTTATAACAAGATATAAATATAAATAACCAAATATAAAATACAGAAATTGCTTGTTTAATATAATAGGGTATCTAATGTAATATTAACTGTTCATTCTAGTTTTAAATAATCATCAAAAAATACTGTATATTTTCCAATGATAGATTAATACATTTTCATAATTGATGTCAAATATTTCGCCATTTGGTTATATTTCTACATTGTCGAAAAACGATCGCAGAGCTAACAAAGGACAGCGCTATCTGCTTTGTCGATGATAGACAAGGATTTCAAAACTATTTCTAATCGAATACTGTCACCATAACTGTCTTCCATAAGTGGGTCTCACTTTAGTATCCTTCATTTTATTTTATGACTCGATTCAGTTAGAATAACGGCATTATCAAGTGTCAAAGATTCACTAATACAATTTTTAATACATAAGAACTAGCATATCATTATTCACCTGAATTTTTGCATCAGCTTGAACTAGTTGCTAGTCACTAGATTAGCTTGAACTAATGTCTATTTGCTAGCCACTAAAAAGTAAATTCGTATGGCTTTTGTTGGTGGGGAGTCCCTTGCGGGAAGGTCCCACCGCCTGAATAATCATATATAATTTAAGCCGTCAATGGATTAAGTTAGTGGCTAGCCACTAGATTCTAGTTTTCATTCAATCGTTCCAATATTTCATCAATAAATATTTCTATCGGTCAAGCAATAGGCACTTGAAAATTGTGCAAATGCAGCTCTGCTCTTGAAGGGGGGGATCTGAGTTGATCAAGAATCATCTTGGATATTTATACATTATTTATTGTCTCTTTCCTGTTTAGGGCTACTCGCTTGTAATAGAAATACAAATCTCAGTACCGTTTTTTGAATTATTTTATCACAACATGTTTCGGGCATTCATGCCATTTTCAAGTGATTTGAAATAAATAAATAATAGTCGATTTGAAACAGATAAATACTATTATTTATTTATTTCAAATCACTTGAAAATGGCATGAATGTCCGACACATATTGTGATGAAATAATTCATAAAGGGTACTGATATTTGTATTTCTATTTATACATTTATTCTTATGACAATAAATAGTCTCATGCAAAGGAAGCTTCCCTGTACACATGTAGGAGTTGCTGCAGACCTGAGAAACTCTCTCATTGTTGAAAAATTAATTGATTAACGAATTCCTAACATACTAACAATGCATTCAGTAATTAGAATTAATAAATGAATTGAGGGGCCTAGATGCAAAAGTCACATTCTCCATTTTTTCGAGAAATTGAGTTATTTATATGGCTGTGTTCGTATTTTAAAGGGGAATCAGACTGTCTGGTTGTTTTGTAGCAAAACTCACTTTTACAGACCTAAAAATTGTATTGAAAATCACGATTTGGATCAAAAGTCACATTTACCAGTCGATGTTTTGCAGCAAAACTTACACTCTCCAGTTAAGCCAATCACAGGGCATCTGAAGGTTGCAAAGCATCATGGGTGTGCTCAGTTCATTGCTCTCAGTGCTCTGTTTCGGTGTGCACTTTTGTTGGTTAGATTCATTTGTTTTGATCGTCCACTTCAATTTGTTATATTATTATTTTGAATTAGTTCAATATCCAAGTAGTAAGGAATTCAATGGAAGAACAAATCAAGATTTCTACTGGAATGACTAGAGAGAAGAAAATATCTCTTGATAAGTGGAAGCGAAATGCTGCAGAAAAACATGGTGATATTCAATATGGAACCACTCATCAAACAAAACAAAAAAGGATGATGTGAATAATTTGTTGGAAAAACACTACGGTGATCAGTGGAGGCAAAATGAAGAGTTGATTTTCTATAGAAAAATTATTGATGGAGCTGTTGATGAAGATGAAGAGCCAACATGTGAGCTGTTTCAGGAAATAAATTACATCAATGTTTCATGTCATACAATAATCATTATTTCTAATGTCATTCTTATTTCTACTACTATGAACAGTTTTTCTTTCATAATGTATTTGAAATGTATGTGAATACTTGTTATTTTTCCATGAGGATGAAGAAGAGCCTTAAGAGCCTTTTCCAGAAATAAATTACAGCAATGTTTGATGTCAAACAGAAATGACTAATAATATTTCAAGCTTATTCATTTCTACTGCTATGGACAGTTTTTTACTATGTATTAAACATGTATGAAAATACTCTTGTTTATTTTTTCATGGTTATTCCTCCTGGTAAGAATTTTATCACAAATCACTTGCGATTTATTTTTCTTGGTTCTAGTTGTATCCCATCTATTTTGGTACAAAACTTACATTCTCCATGTAAGTTTGCTTCAAAATTCACATTTAACCAAATTTTGCTACAAAGCTCACACTTTGTGTATTTTGAAGTTAAATTCCTGTTTTATTTAATTCAACAACTTATTGAAGCTGTGTGCGGGTAGTTGGTATGGTTTCAAGCTTTGCTTGAAAAAAAAAACTTGCAACAATATCCTTATTTTATTTATCATCATGAAACAGTTTTTTGCGGTTTCCCAAAAATTTGGAAAAGTGGAAAGTGTGACTTTTGCATCTAGGCCCCTCAATTGTATGCAACTTTAGTAAGTCAAGTGTTCAGTTCCTCAAGTTCATGTTGTTTTCAAAAAGTCATATATATTCAATATATATTGAATCACATATTGTGGATATTCTAAAGCTGCGTACACATATTCGCGCTTCCAACCCGCACCGAGCACGCTCCTCCCTCGTACCGCCCTCGTACCACCATCGAACCACAGTCGCTCCACCCACGCACCCATCATGAACGTTACGGAAGATGTTAGATCTTCTCGCGTTCCTCGGTCGAACCACTGTTGCTCCCCGGTCGATCATCAATCGCTCTGCTGGAGTGACGTTCGGTTGCGGAGCAGAGCGAAAGTCTGTACGCACCTTAAGAATATTTAAATGATACAAGCATATTGCAACTCAACCCTAAACTAGCTTTCAACATCAACTTACTTTCCCCTAACCCATTCTCACTAATAGTGTGCAACGGTGTAGCTGATTGTGTATCATCAGCCTGCAACGAAAACTTGATACCGTGCAACTTGACGAACTGAATGTATCAACTCCTCATTTGTTTCTCAGTATCTCAATAAATGGTCAAAATAGTTACTCCATGAACTGTGATACTAAGAACTTGAAGAACTGATGTTTACTTCTAAAAATTACTGATATATTGATACGTGAAATCTATCTTTGTGATGCAAAAACTTGAGCCCGGTTGCACAAAAGCTGGTTAAATTTTAACCGTGACTTCGAGAACAGGCGAAAAGGCGTCATTGAAAAGATAGCTTCTCTGATTGGTTCTCGTGGAATTAATCACGGTTAAAATTCAACCGACTTTCGTGCAACCGGTACTTAATCTTGGGATCAGAATCATTCTCTGCTGCCTAGTAGTCAAGTCTTAGCGCAAAATATAAATAATATTATTAACGGAGGTATATTTTTTGTTATTAAAAATATAGACTTTTATTGTCGATTCGAATTTTCAATAATTTAGTGTTGTCGCTTTCGTAGGTGCGCCAATACCGAGTGGAGAGTGTGCGACGGAGACACAACTACTTGCCTTTGATTGTTGAGCTGCTTAAGATATTGGCCAGAGAAGGACAGCTGCTGCCTTTGTACGAGAAAGCCAAGCAGAAGTCCATGGATAGGCATGCCAAGAAAGTGAAGACATCCTGATTCAACCACAATTGCTAATTGGGCAAAGTGAATAAAAGCGAGTATGACAAGTAAATCCTCTATCAGCATCAAGAGACAAATAAACGAAATAATCAAAGTGAATACTCTCAAATAAATGCTTGTGAGTCGAGAAATTCGTAAATAAATGCCTGAATCGGTGTGAGGGTTAGGCTAGCTACACACACATCGAGTTTTGGTCGTACGATTTCTTGCCGTCCCTATAAATTCGATTAGATTAAACAGCTGATTTCAAACAAATGATGTTTGTCAAGTACCGTTTAATTTAATGGAATTTATAAGCTCGGCAAAAAATCGAACGTTCAAAAATCGATGTGTGTGTAACTGGACTAAATGCTAGCCAATCCATACAAGGCGTTTCTTCAGTCGACCGTGTTAGACTTGGCGTGGAAGTCAAGCACTTGTGCTACTCGTTTTTATACACTAGGCCCAATCTATATGTTTATCTCTGTCTCATGCCTCAGCAAAGCTTATTTTGTCAATAAACTATTCACTCCAATGTGTTACTATGTTTGTCAAACACAAGTAGTCTCAAATTTTATCGAATAAGTCAATGCTTTCAAGAAGTCTTGGGGAATTTCGATTCACTAGAAAGAGATCTTTCGAATTATGAATGACATTCAGTGGAGTCGGCTTCTCAAGTCCTCAAAGTAATGAGATGAATGAACTCACAGCTTTAGGGCCAAGCCACACGAAGCGTTTTTCAGGTGTTTTCAGATGAGTCGGCTGAGCAGGAAGCTATCGATTGACTGATTGTGTTGGCGTGCTGGAATCGATAATCAGCCAGTCGGAGAGCTTCCGAGTCTGCCCTGTCGAATCGTATGAAAACTCCTGAAAAAACATACTTGTGGCTTGACCCATGGGTGAGTGCTGAATTATCAGTAAGAAAGAGATTTTTAAGCTTTTGATATTAGGAGTCAACTTCTCAAGTGGTCAATCGTCCAACGGAGGCTGGTAAATCAAGTGGATAGCAGGCTATGTGAATATGTAATACCATAGAATAAGAATAGAGAAATTATGTAAAAATTAAAGTAACCTTTTTTAAAAACTATTTTATCACTCACTCAGCACTGAACTCACAAAAAGGTTGAAGAATACAAAGCCCTTCGAGTTGGTGTAGTGCTAGTGAAGTGAAAAAAGTATATTAAATAAAAGTGTAGCGAAAGAATTTAAAGTAGAATAATTTTATATTAGAACTGTAGGCTTCACTGGAAGACTTGAGCAATAAAAATTAATATTTTAGGATAAAAAATAAGAGAACAAAATTAATGGTTAGAAATTGGCCATTTTTGTGTATTGGAATATGGGCTTTAGTACACTCAACAATAAATTTTCCACTTTTCGACCGAATTTTACTTATGATGCATGATTTTGGACCGCCTTGACCGCCTTGAAGAATGAAGTGTATAGTACGTTGAAATCTGAGCATTTTGTCAGAAGTTATTGATTTTTTCTTCAAATTTCACTCATTTTTTGAAAAATCATAACTCAGTACTCATTGGAGATAGAGAGTTTTAATTGATATCATTTTATTCGGAATTTTATATTCTAGAAAAAAGGCGAGAGCAAATTTTTCTGTCCGTTTACGAGATTAAGCAGAAATAGCTGAAAACTGGAAAATGAGACGAAAATACGAGGTTTTTGGGCCATTCTGTATCTAGCACAAGGAAATTTTGCATGAAGAAATTGGTTCTGGACTTCTCTTATGTACCCAAATAATATATTAAAAAATCAGAATACAATATAAATTGCAAGCACACCCCCTTTTTATGTCTATATTGAGACTGGACTATATTAGTACATATCTTTTTCAAATCAGATAGTACTGTATGATGAATTGAATTGAATTGAATTGAATTGAATTTATTGCCAAAAATCACATACAAATATTTGTGCAATACAATCACTAAAGTATACAATATACAATCACCTAAAAATATACATTTATTGTAACTTGCACAACAATAATTATCAATGTAATATTCGGCACTGCCAACATAAGAGTCCTTGTGTGTTGGCAGTGAGTTGCGGTTAAATTATTCTGCTTCAATTCAGGTCAAGTAAGAAGCGATATAAAAATTAAAATAAAAAGAGCTAAAGAAAGTATTACAGCAATATACAAAAGTCTCAAAGGCTCAGAAAAAAAAATTAAAAACTTAAGAATAGTACATACTATATGACAAAGTAGAATCCAATTAACCACTGTGACGTCTTGAGGCCATCATGAAGTGAATATTTCACACAGGGAATACATAAAAATATACGATGATGAGGGAACATTTACAATACCTGGTTCGAGAACGTGAAAATGAAAAACCATTGCTCAATGTTTTTAGTAACAATGCTTGTTGGATACAATATTATACTTTATACAACTAGTTTGAAGAATATGTTATGCTCAATCCAATAATCTATGCTTTTGCTTAAATTACGTGTCATTTGTTTATCTATAAAATCGTTTGGAATTTTATTTATAATGTAGCTGCAATAATAGGTAAATTCATGCCTCAGCAAAGCTTATTTTGTCAATAAACTATTCACTTCAATGTGTTACTATGTTTGTCAAACACAAGTAGTCTCAAATTTTATCGAATAAGTCAATGCTTTCAAGAATTCTTGGGGAATTTCGATTCACTAGAAAGAGATCTTTCGAATTATGAATGACATTCAGTGGAGTCGGCTTCTCAAGTCCTCAAAGTAATGAGACTTCTGAGATGAATGAACTCACAGCTTTAGGGCCAAGCCACACGAAGCGTTTTTCAGGTGTTTTCAGATGAGTCGGCTGAGCAGGAAGCTATCGATTGACTGATTGTGTTAGCGTTCTGAAATCGATAATCAGCCAGTCGGAGAGCTTCCGAGTCTGCCCTGTCGAATCGTCTGAAAACTCCTGAAAAAACATACTTGTGGCTTGACCCATGGGTGAGTGCTGAATTATCAGTAAGAAAGAGATTTTTAAGCTTTTGGTATTAGGTTAGGAGTCAACTTCTCAAGTGGTCAAACGTCCAACGGAGGCTGGTAAATCAAGTGGATAGCAGGCTATGTGAATATGTAATACCATAGAGAAACGATAGCATAAGTAGATATCCCATGGTATAGGGCATTTATGTCGCAACTTTTACTGTTATCCCAAGCCGATAGTTCACATAGTTCTTTCCTATGCAGCTGTGTGACGCTGGTAGTCTCTCAAACTGTGCCGTTCATACACAATCACTCCAACAAAACAGTGAAAATTGACAATAATCGACAGTAATCATCGGCTTGAGATAAGTAAAGGTTACAGTAAGGTAACAGTAAAGGTTGCGACATAAACACCCTATACCATGGGATATCTACTTACGCTATTGTTTCTCTATGGTAATACCATAGAATAAGAATAAATAAACTATGTAAAAATTAAAGTAACCTTTTTTAAAAACTATTTTATCACTCACTCAGCACTGAACTCACAAAAAGGTTGAAGAATACAAAGCCCTTCGAGTTGGTGTAGTGCTAGTGAAGTGAAAAAAGTGTAGCGAAAGAATTTAAAGTAGAATAATTTTATATTAGAACTGTAGGCTTCACTGGAAGACTTGAGCAATAAAAATTAATATTTTAGGATAAAAAATAAGAGAACAAAATTAATGGTTAGAAATTGTCCATTTTTGTGTATTGGAATATGGGCTTTAGTACACTCAACAATAAATTTTCCACTTTTCGACCGAATTTTACTTATGATGCATGATTTTGGACCGCCTTGAAGAATGAAGTGTATAGTACGATGAAATCTGAGCATTCTTTCTGAAGTTATAAGTGTTTGAAATTTTGATCCTTGAGGTGTCCTTAAGCGCGCCTCTCCACTAGGAAATACTGAAATGAAGTGCATCTAACGGGTGATTCTCATAGAACATAATCTTATGAACTTATGTCATTGTGCCAAATATCAATGTGAAGACTATGTAGTTGGTGATGATGGTTGAAGCTGAAAATTAGGTGTTTTTCACAATACAAGGAGCATTGTTGTCAGGTGTACCTGGAAATCTATATGAGATAGAGCGCTCTACCTGATCTCAGATTGTAGAGCACAAAAATACGCCCAAAGGGATTTTGAATCATACATCTAAATGGTAACAATCGGAAGATATTGTTGATCAAAATCTAAAATTCATCAAAAATTGATTTTTTCTTCAAATTTCACTCATTTTTGAAAAATCATAACTCAGTACTCATTGGAGATAGAGAGTTTTAATTGATATCATTTTATTCGGGATTTTATATTCTAGAAAAAAGGCGAGAGCAAATTTTTCTGTCCGATTACGATATTTTGCAGAAATAGATGAAAAATGGAAAATGAGCCGAAAATACGAGGTTTTTGGGCCATTCTGTATCTAGCACAAGGAAATTTTGCATGAAGAAATTGGTTCTGGACTTCTCTTATGTACCCAAATAATATATTAGAAAATTAGAACTACAATATAAATTGCAAGCACACCCCCTTTTTATGTCTATATTGAGACTGGACTATATTAGTACATATCTTTTTCAAATCTGATTGTACTGTATGATAATGCAGTACTTGAATTGGGAATCTAAGTTGATGATAAGCGTGTCAGGTTCATGTTTCAACTTATCTCTTATCCAATTGATGATAATAATAAGATACCAGTGCGACTACGGAGCCAACCGTTTTCTTAAACTCAAAACAACCCAAATTGCTTTCAAGAACCGAAATTCAGCCGATTTAAGCTGGGTTCTCACATCAGTGAACGTGTTCCATAATGTGGTAATATTATTCCCGTAAGTTCTAATGGTGGGACTATTCACACCCGCTTGGCCGGGCTGCTGACGGCTGAAGTGGAAATAGTCCAATCAGAACTCATGGAATTCATATTTTTACTGTACTGATCACATTCACAGATATGTGGAAATCCAGCTACAATCAGAAATAATTGGGATAAAATGGAAAAAAATAATATTCAATTTAAAAATCTTTATTTTCTAAACTACCATA
The DNA here is from genome assembly GCF_014356525.2 of Nilaparvata lugens. NCBI lineage: Eukaryota > Metazoa > Arthropoda > Insecta > Hemiptera > Delphacidae > Nilaparvata > Nilaparvata lugens. The sequence continues at coordinate 5,690,744 of NC_052509.1, forward strand.
CTTTTTACTTTCCTTGCCCTATTACCATAGGTAAGGAAAGTATTGCTTTCCGAAAAAAAATTAAGGTACCCCAATTTCTATACGTTTCAAGGTCCCCTGAGTCCAAAAAACTGGTTTTTGGGTATTCGTCTGTGTGTATGTGAGTGTATGTGCGTCTGTGTACACGATATCTCATCTCCCAATTAACGGAATGACTTGAAATTTGGAACTTAAGGTCCTTTCACTATAAGGATCCGACACGAACAATTTCGATCAAATGCAATTCAAGATGGCAGCTAAAATGGCGAAAATGTTGTCAAAACAGGGTTTTTCGTGATTTTCTCGGAAACGGCTCCAACGATTTTGATCAAATTCATACCTAAATAGTCATCGATAAGCTCTATCAACTGCCACAAGTCCCATATCTGTAAAAAATCCAGGAGCTCCACCCCACCTATGCAATGTTTGATTTAGATTCCCAATTATCAGGCTTCAGATACAATTTAAACAAAAAATTTCAAGTGGAAAAGATTGAGCATAAAAATCTCTACAATTAATGTTCAGTAACATTTTCACCTTAAATTCAAAATAAGCTCGAAGTTCGAGAAAATAAGATTATTAAATTGCAAACTGTTGATTCTATTAAATCATTTACTATGTAGAGATAGCAGACTCCGTGATGGAGCTCCGCCCCATCAATGCAGATAGATTCCCAATTATCAGGCTTCAGATACAAATGATACACCCACGTTAGCAAAGTAATCGTTGAGTATATCTGCATCTAGGCTTATTTCTTTTGTGTTTTTCTTTATTTCCAGCAGCTCGTTAATGTATTCCCAAGTTTTCTTGGCGTTATTCCTATGTTCATCGAACTTCTCATTAAAATAATCTATTTTGCCCTTTTTATTAAATTATTTAAAGTATTCCGTAGTTTTTGTAGCGGGTTTGCAATTCAATATTGTTTGGCTGTCGTGAGAGCTTCCTGTGTAATTTGTCTCTTTCTCGGATTGCATTGACTAGACTGGGTGTTATCCATTTTTTTAGTGGTCTATTTTTTTTACTTAGTCTGATTGTTTTTGTTCTTTTGTGTGTTAGTTGTGTCAATTTTTCAATGAAATTAGTAACCATTTGATCGATATTTTCGGTGCTGTAAACATCAGACCAGTTTTCAACCTGTAAGTCAGCTATTAATTCGTCAAAATCAGTTACAGTTTTAGTCCATAACTTCTCGGTTACCGTGTTATTTTTCATGGCTTCACTCAAGTGCAGTGAAATACTGTAGTGATCTGTTATATTAGTTTTAATAATCACGCCACGCTGCAGGTCTCTATTGTTTCCCCCCTCCTTAAAAAATATGTGGTCTATGCAGGTACCATTTCCATTGACTATCCTTGTCGGTTTATTGATGTAGGATTTAAATCCATTGATATGTAGTGTGCTCAAGTACTCATTTGTTAAACTATTGTTTTCTAAAATATTAAGATTTATATCGCCCATTAGAATTACATTGGTAGTGTCCTTCATTCTGTTTAAACAAGCGGTATGATAATGCAGTACTTGAATTGGGAATCTAAGTTGATGATAATTGTGTCAGGTTCATGTTTCAACTTATCTCTTATCCAAGTGATAATAGTGCGACTACGGAGCCAACCGTTTTCTTAAACTCAAAACAACCCAAATTGTTTTCAAGAACCGAAATTCAGCCGATTTAAGCTGGGTTCTCACATCAGTGAACGTGTTCCATAATGTGGTAATATTATTCCCGTAAGTTCCAATGGGACTATTCACACCCGCTTGGCCGGGCTGACGGCTGAAGTGGAAATAGTCCAATCAGAACTCATGGAATTCATACATATTTTTACTGTACTGATCACATTCACAGATATGTGGAAATCCAGCTACAATCAGAAATAATTGGGATAAAATGGAAAAAATAATATTCAATTTAAAAATCTTTATTTTCTAAACTACCATACTTTTTACTTTCCTTGCCCTATTACCATAGGTAAGGAAAGTATTGCTTTCAGAAAAAAAATTAAGGTACCCCAATTTCTAAATTTCTATACGTTTCAAGGTCCCCTGAGTCCAAAAAACTGGTTTTTGGGTATTCGTCTGTGTGTGTGTGTGTATGTGAGTGTATGTGCGTCTGTGTACACGATATCTCATCTCCCAATTAACGGAATGACTTGAAATTTGGAACTTAAGGTCCTTTCACTATAAGGATCCGACACGAACAATTTCGATCAAATGCAATTCAAGATGGCAGCTAAAATGGCGAAAATGTTGTCAAAACAGGGTTTTTCGTGATTTTCTCGGAAACGGCTCCAACGATTTTGATCAAATTCATACCTAAAATAGTCATCGATAAGCTCTATCAACTGCCACAAGTCCCATATCTGTAAAAAATCCAGGAGCTCCACCCCACCTATGCAATGTTTGATTTTAGATTCCCAATTATCAGGCTTCAGATACAATTTAAACAAAAAATTTCAAGTGGAAAAGATTGAGCATAAAAATCTCTACAATTAATGTTCAGTAACATTTTCACCTTAAATTCAAAATAAGCTCGAAGTTCGAGAAAATAAGATTATTAAATTGCAAACTGTTGATTCTATTAAATCATTTACTATGTAGAGATAGCAGACTCCGTGATGGAGCTCCGCCCCATCAATGCAGATAGATTCCCAATTATCAGGCTTCAGATACAATTGAAACAAAAAAAATCAAGTGGAGTAGATTGAGCATGAAAATCTCTACAATTAATGTTCAGTAACATTTTCACCTGAAATTGAAAATAAGCTTTAAATTCGAGAAAATGTGATTATTCAATTGCAAATTATTGTTGATTCTATTAAATCATTCACTATGAAGAGATAGCAGACCGCATGTGTGTCTTCAGCGTTATTGCCCTGTCACCAGCTGGCTCAAATCTTTGAATAGTAGTCTTGAGATGCGCGGGAACACAAGCGTCAGGTGATCAATTTTCATAACGGCAAGGAAAGTTGTGTGAGTGCGCCACACCAGATTTTCATCTCAGCGATTCTCATAACGATTCCCCGATCCATGGACCTTGGCGAAGACACCGGAAGTAAGGGTATGATCATGTTGGTTGCACGTAGAAGTGCGCGTGAGATCATGCATGACCAAGCGCGCAGATAAGAGACAAAATCTGGAAACAGCCATAGAAACACTCACACTCAATAGAATAGAATAGTTTTTATTTATTAATCAAGAAACATACAATATAAACTCAAGCATTTAACTCTTGGTCAATGACCATCAGGGTGATGAGCATTTTTATTATTACTGTATTTATAATATTCCATAAAAATACTTTGATGATGTTTAGATCATGAGACAGTCCAATAGCGTTCAAGGAGAAATATTACTATTAGAATTATAACCTCATTATTATAAGGAGAATTATAACCTCATTCTTTTTTGAAACTTTTATTTCTAAAAATTTGGGAGAAGACAGTTTTGGGCTATGCCTGTTGTCTTCTCCCAATCATATTTCTTATAATATAATTATGATTTGTGATTTTTAATGTAATAAATGAATAATTAGTGATTGAATTGAGCTATAAGAAAATGTCTATATCTCCATTCATCAAAGCAATCTGCACCAACAAACTGCCAGTTCTCGCCATTCATAAGATTTTTCATTTGTGGCCATGAGAGTAGCGTCCTGCCAAAGTACCGTCGCCTGAACTCACCGTGAACCGGGCACCTGCCAATGAAGTGGGCAACATATCTTCTTCCTCCAGGTTGCACAATGAGTACGTCTTGTTGCTTTGTGTGAAGGAATTCTTGTTCAATTGCACAAGCTCGTCTCTGGCCTTGAAGAAACACTTGATTACTCTGAAGTCATGGTTCCTGAAGATGTACCTACTCATTCCAATGGCTGAGTTGACTCCTGTAAGTAGTCTATTGACTTGATATCTCCTGCTGTTCAAGAAACTTTCTAGCTATTGACGCCAACGTGTCGTCCATATTGAGCCTCCCTTCTGCAATACCCTCCAATGTGATGTTTAATGATTCTTCCAAGTGCTGCCAGTCCTCAAACATGAAAACCCTCTTTTCAATCATGGCCCTCATCAGAATTTTTGGGTATCTACATCAGGAAGCTCCAGACAACTCTTGATGAATCCGAAGTGCAGTCGTGAAGTATACAGAAAAAATTGGCTGGAGTCCAGTTTCAAGAAGCATGGCGAGATTGAGGACATATGCTGGCAAACAGAACACACACTGAACGCGTGTACTTTCTGATGGCGTTCAGTATGGGCCGCTACAGGCAAGTCACATCGTCCTATGGCCCTTTCCAGATTTTAATTCTCATATTCACGAATGACCTCACTTGCACGCATGTGCATCCAATGTGTTCATAGTCTAAGAAAGAACGTTGTGTAATTGAAAAAGACACCGTCTCAATTACCGTACCGTAGCTTTTTTCCTGGATTGTAATGGTAATTGAAACAGGATAATCTATAATATAACAAAGGAAAGAATAATTGGTTTATACACGAACGGGATAGGAAATTCACAAATGACGCATCATCACGTCTGAACTATACTGGACTGATTACTAGAAATTTTGCAAATTGATTCTTAATTTACCGATGATGGTTATATTCCTAAATATTTCAGTAGATCAAGTTTTCAGTTTGTCAAGTCTTTGATTAGTCCCTTGACGTGCCCAGGCTACTTGCTAGTCTAGAATAAATATTTAGAAACTAGAAAATTTTATTTATAAGGCTAATTTTCACAACCGGTAATGCTGTTTATATTTTTTGAACTATTTGAAAATAAGCGCCTCTTTCCTATTTTGTTCAATACTTGCTCGCCAGACTGCGTAAAGGTGGCAACCGCTTCGAGAATTCAGAGGTATTTTATAACTCCACTTCTATTTATCCTAAAAAATTGTCTTTTAGAGACAAAATATTGATTATCAAGTATTTATCTGATAATTACGTTTAAAATTCACTATATTATCGGAAATGTCTGCTAAATCCGGGATTCTGTCAGACAGCTGTTTTTTCTGCAAGCCCTGGGCCGACAGTGTGGCCAGTGGAAGTTTGTATCTCACAAAGTTTGATGTAATTTATCCTACTTTGAACTGCAAAAATGTGTATTATTCGAATAATAATGCACTTTTCTATTCGGATCAAGACATTAGTTACATAATTCGCATCCAGCATAAGTTATTTTTCTGTTTAATAACAATTATTTGATTCACAAATTGGTAGGATACTGATCGTGTCGTCTGCTAGCTTCTTCTCGGGCATGGCAGGTACGAACATGGTGAAAAAATGTATTCAAATTATTATTATTATTGGCTAATGTTTTCTTTTACGCCTGATTAGTTTGAAATACAAAGTCGAAATTACAAATAATTCTTTTTGATAAAACCTGTAATTAGAGTTAATTTGGCTTACCGTATTTATTTTGCTCTATAATCTGTGTAGGGTAATTTTATTCAATTAACTACTCATTATGTTTATATAATTTAAACCTGATATTTATAACGCTTTATTAATTTTTTTTTCAGTTGAAATCTTTAAAAATGTGTTACTATATTAGTTTTGAAAACTATAACAATCTATTGAATCTATGCTGTAACCTCAAAAATAAAAATCACTACCGTATTTTCGTTACGGTGCCGTAACTAATGAATTTCAGAATATATGTGAAATTCATGAAGCATGACTTTTACACAACATACGGTATGCTAAATTAGTTATTTCTAGTCCTAATTTGGGGTTTTACACTCAGGGAAATAAAACAGTAGGCCTACAGACAAAATAATTTTTCTGTACCTACTTATAGTGCTTATACAATTCAATTTATAATTTGTACGGTATGGTTGTTTTTCTGTCCCGCTACATGTGGATATATAAACTAATTTACTATTTACAAAATCAGAGAATCATTGCTTCCCACTAACCAATTTTCAAAGAATATTTTTAATTCTTCTTGCTTTAAGGATTATATTACATTAGTAGATTATTTACTTAAAATGTGGCATATTTGGTTGGTAGGTACTTTCTGCTTTGATGGTAGGTCATTTCAATATCAATATGGAAACTATCAATTACAGTATAATAATATTCCCGAATCAAAATTTATATTCAAATTATAAATTATACTTATTCATTTTTCAGATCACATTGAAGAAGAGATAACATAAACTACTGTTTCGAATCGTCTCATTGTGAGTATTTCAACAAGATAAATTATCGGACATTACCGGTACCTTAGTGTTAGTTCTAAATTATCGTCAAGTCATCTTATCTATACTAATAATATGATAGTAATCTATACTTAGGCATCTTATCTATGAATCAGGCTCTAACAATATTACTCAATGGGCTCTAAATATGAATTATTGAACCAATTTCTTAAATGTTGAGGCTTGTTAATATCATCGTTTGTAATACAGCAGGCCTGCCGTTTGAAGCACCGGACCAATAACCTGTGTTTTGGTAATAACTGAATGTCAGTTGGTTCAATATAACGCTCACAGTCGCTGTCATTAATTTCGCAAAAGCCTTTTAATATATAAAGATACTTTCGTCGTAACTAAAAAATGTTATAAAAACAAAATTACATACATTTTTCAGCTGCCTGCCTGATAGAAGTCCTATAATATTATATGAAAAGGCTTCTACACACGAGCCTACATCATATATTTGACGCTGCCCATACTTTAGTTCGACTCTTTACTTGAAAGCGTATATTAGTCTTCAGACCAATCTTGTGTATTAAAGTCTCTTGTGCATGTAAGGCATAGTTGAGTATTTCGGTCTCAGTTGTTTTATCAAGACTAACATGATAATTTAAGTAATCGTTCAATCGCGTTTTCAAATACAGATACAATATTCACTTGAGACTAACAAATCTTCTAGAGAATGAAATTCTCATTTGAGCATTCCTCACTACGTTATTCAGTTCCCTCACGAGCATTCGATTCTACTTGAGTAATCAAGTCCTCCTCAAGTATTCAGGTCTCACTAGTCTAATTCTATTGTCCAATTCATATATTTAGCTCTCTCAATGTTCAACTCTTAGAGCCGGTTTCCGAGCTCGTGATTTGGCTAAGTTCTAGACTTTAAACAGCTGGAGTAAGAAAATTGGCTTTCCGAAACGGGGCGTAGTCGTAGTCAATGAATAAAGTTGAGCATTTGCTTATACTTCTAAAATATGGAGCATTTGCTTCATTTCATATGAATAAACGTGAGCAAAACCTTTTGCTCATGCTCATCAGAAAAATAGTTTGAGCATTTGCTCAAGAGTAAAAGCTTATTCTCAAAACTGTATGAATAAACTAGAGCATTTGCTCAACTTTTGAAGCAAATGCTTCAAAAAAGGTAAGTCCAGTGTAGAGCAGTTTATCACCTTTTGCTCATAGTAAAATGGCTCAACTAATTCGTATGAGGAATAGGAAACTATACCAGATACGATCACAACCAATAGTTGAGAACTATAAAACTCTTTCTAGATTCAACCATGATATATATATCACCATTATCCCTACAAAAGAATAAATACAAAATATAGCTACCCGATATCAAGATAGCCATCACAAAATAGGAAATAGGCATTTAATTAAGAAAATAAGAGTGTAGACGATTATAAGAAGGCTGGCTATTGATATTATAAGAATATGCTGAAGATGACATTTTTTCACGCTATTATTTCAAAATTCTAAACTCAACTAACCTAAAACTCTATTCATAAATAGAAAACAGAGCAGACGACGCAAACACAAGCGGTGCCCTCTACTTGCATATTTAGCGCTTCCGTGTGCTATAAAAACAAAGTAAGGCTACAAAAGCGAATCAGCTGATGAAAAATCTTCAAAATACGTGAGCATTTGCTCCAGAGTTCAGGAGCATAAGGTAAGAGTATAAGGTAAAGCTTATTCTTATAAAAATGAGCAAATGCTTTTACTTCTACCTTTTGCTCATGAGCAAAACCTTATGCTCCATGCTCTTGCTCAAGAGCATTTGCTCTGGTTTTATTCATATGGGCCATTGTCATAGTAAGTTTGAATAATTTCGAAAAACTAGAAAATTGAGCACAAAATAAAATAAAGAGAAAATAGTGTAAAGTTTCAGCTATTTTGAATTATTTAAGAACGTTTAATTTCGTCAAAGAAGAACATTTCCAATTAGTAATGAGAAAATAAAGATTGTTATGAAAACGTCGACTACGCCCCGTTTCGGAAAGCCAATTTTCTGACTCCAGATGTTTAAATTCTAGAACTTAGCCAAATCCCGAGCTCGGAAACCGGCCCTTAATGTTTATGTACTGTACTATCAACTCTCATCTCATTTTAATAATACAAACAAGAAATAGCCAAAGACTATAGTGTTACACATAAGGGTATGATCACATTAGATGCATGTAAGTGTAAGTGCACGCGAGCCATGTATTACCAAGTGCAGAGATGAGAAACAAAATCTGGAAAGTGCCATGGAAACACTCACACTAAACGCGTGCACTTGCTGGTGGCGTTCAGTGTGAGCAGCTACAGCACGTTACACGTTTCTATGGCTCTTTCTATATTTTTAGGTGCAGCTCCAGGCACGTTACACGTTTCTATGGCTCTTTCTATATTTTTAGGTGCAGCTCCAGGCACGTTACACGTTTCTATGGCTCTTTCTATATTTTTAAATACCCAAACATCAATCAGAATACAACTAATCTGTCAACTTTCGTTTGCTTTTCCTAGCCTTATTTGAGCACATCTAAAAATGAGCGTTATGAAAAGTATCCCAACCCAAGTTCCAGACAAAAGTGTACAACTAGATGCCTGACATGGAGTTTTGGGGACAGAGGTTAGGCAGGTGATGTAAGGCGGCAGTCTGAGACTACTGAGAGTGAGTTTGTTTAGTCGGCTGTGGCCGTGAGGGGGTTAGTTTGTGAGTGAGTGAGTTAGTTTGTGAGTGAGGTGGGGAGTATGGTTGCTTGACCCGGGTTTGGCCGCTCCCTCTCCTATTATCGTTCCCCCTCCCGTTCCCGTTCCTCCTCTCCAGCCAGTGCTGCGCTCTAGCGGCCAATCGGCGAGCTACTATCGATTGTAGAGGTGCGCGCGCACCTCCCCTTCCCCGCATCACAAGGCCTTTGCCTTTGGGCGTCTCCAGCCTGCTTGCTGCTAGGTAGCCCGAGACTGCTTTTTGCGAACTGCGCTCTCTGTGTGTGGCGGCTGTTTTGTGTGTGTGTTGGTGTCGTGCTGCTTAGAGCTGCTGCTCCAAAGAGGACAGACGAAGAGGCAAGAACCCGGCGGTGTTCGGTGTTAGGGTGTTTGGCAGCTGAATTTTGTCGGTTCGGATGGAATTCTTGTCGCCGTGTCCTGTTGTCGGGTGACCATGGCTGTGTCTTCTTGCCGCTGTTATTATCAGGTTAGTCTCATGGAAAATGTGTGCTGGTCATAGCTGGTTCACGACAACCCTATACTATTTGCAACTTGATACACCCTATATCTAGTTTTTACCTCCTCATCATAATTTCATTTACACACCGTTACGGGCAACAATTTAATTCAGTGGGTGAGTCTCATGCCAAAATTTCGAAAATGTGTACTGGTCATAGCTAGGCAATTGGTTCACTTCAACCCCAAACTGTTTGCAACTTGATACACCTTGTATCTAGCTTGATATACTATGTAGCTTGTAGATCATCGTCATTTTATCTACACACCGGTAATGCAGGCTACTGGCTATCAATTTAATTCAGTGGGTTAGTCTCATGCAAAAATATCGAAAACGTGTCCTGGTCATATCTGGGCAGTTTGTTCCTTTATCCTCTATTTGCAACAGCACCCTGTATATTGTACCTTGATATACTCTATAGCTTGTAGCTCATCATCATCATTGTATCTGCATACCAATGGGAGCTAACAATTCAATTTAGTGGCTGCTACAATACAGTTTTTTATTAAATTGTGTTGTGGTTATGAATAATTACAGTACCTGGAAGGTTACTATTACTACACTACAACTGTCTATATGCAACTTGCTACACCCTGTATTCTATTACAATAATAACAGGCTAACTAAAGTAAATGAATTTAACTTTCAATGAAAATAGCTTTACAGGCTAACTAACTATTTCTGATTAGTGGTTATTATACAAATTTAGAAACTTTTTTATTTTTTAATGATTTCTAATTTAATTTTTTTTTAAGTTGAGTAGTGGTCATATATGGGCAGTTAGTTCTCTACAACTCTATCGGCATCTTCTTACGTCATCATATAAATATTATGATCCCTGATATTAATTTTATCATATAAACTATCTACGTTTTACCTGCACTCCAATCAATAGAAACGCGGCGGTCTGTGAAAATGCGGTCATAAAAATGTTATAAATTTTCATCCAGAGGCTGGTACAATTTCATAAACTTATTATTTTTGATGCACCACAGTTTTTCTAAATTGCACGGTGATTATGTATTTTTAATTTACTACTGTACTTAACTCTGTATTATGCACTTGCTACACTCTGTTTTGGCTCCAAAATCATAGATTAACAACAATCAATCAATCAAAATTTTTATTCACAACTCAAAACAATTGAGGGTCCTGCCAAACCCGAAGGTTTTTCGGCGGGTGCCGAAAAATCAATGAATTAACTAACAGTCTTGGTTCAGGTGCTAATACCGTTTTTATAATTTTCTTCAACGCACAATAGTTCTTTTTAAATTGTATGTGGACATACCTGGACAGCTAATTTACTATAAACCTATATTGGCAAATTGATGCACCTTGTAAGCTGTTGAAACAGTGAATTATTATTCAAATATTAGCATTTAGAATCAAAACACACTCACTCAACACAAAACTGACACAAAAGCACTCAATAATCAAAACTGACACAAACGAACGATAAAGCTTGTAAATTATTTAGCTCCTAAATTGATAACAATGGGTTAATTGACGATTTTGGTTAGGTAATGATACAGTACTTACCAACTCATTATTTTTAAAGCACTCAAGGGTTTGATAATTGTGTGGTGGACAAATGAACATAACTGGGCAATTACTTCATTACAACCATCTATTTGTGGCATGCTCTCTACTTCAACTTCTAGTACTGCGGATTCATAAAATATACTATCAGTAATTTAGGTTGATATGAACTATCAAAAATATAATTCTGCACTCCAGTTTTTTTAATGTTGATAGTTATAACTGTCATTTACGTTACTAGAATCCTTTATAATATATGCAACATTATTATACATCCTTATCTGGCTCCCGAATTGCAGATTCAACTGGTCATAACTTCTAGTACTGCAGATTCATAAAATGTACTAACAATAATTCAGGTTGATATGAATTTTCAAAAAAATAATTCTGCCCTGCATTTTTTTTTCAAATTTTGATAGTTATAACTGTCATTTACATCACTAGAATCTTATATTTGCTACATTATTATACATCCTCTATCTGGCTCCCGAATTGCAGATATAACCGTCCAGGTTGGTCGAGTGGACTAAGGCGTTATTACAACCCTCAATGCCGGTTGCAGAACAGTCGGGCAAATTTTAACCGTGATTAATTTCACGAGAACCAATGAGAGAAGGTGTTTTTGAAAAGATGCCTCACAAGTCTTTTCAAAAACGCCTTCTCTGATTTGTTCTCGTGAAATTAATCACGGTTAAAATTTAACCGGCTGTTGTGCGACCGGGCCTCAGTCTGTTAGAGCTGCCTGGGGTCTATTGCATGAATACAAACTAATAATATTTGTAGTCAGCTGGTTATAAGAATAGGACATTACAATAATAATATCGGGGACCGAGCTTCGCTCTGGAGTACAAAAGCATAAAAAATTTATAACAATAGAAGAAATTATAATAACATTCATAACGTTCATACAGACATGTTTAATCTAATCACAGTAAATAGAGATTAATTCCCAGAGGAATGCAAAAATTTCCCTCACAAAGGCCCAGTTGCACAAAAGCCGGTTAAATTTTAATCCTGATTAAATTCACTTGAACCAAATCATAGAAGACCATTTCAAAAAGATGGATCTACTGGAATTAATCAGGATTGAAAATAACCCGGCTCTTTTGCAACCGGCACTTAGTAACTGATTGAATGATTACAAAATTTCAACAGCTGAGTCATAATTTTGACACAGTCCCACACACATGAACTCCCTCACTCACTTCCATCACCAACAGACGACGAAATAATTATTATCAGCTGTTTTTCCAAGGATGAATAATAATTATCCTTTTAATGTTCTTCAGCAAGTTTTCCCAGAGACGAGACCTAGTGCAATCGAATCTTTATGTTATAAACCTACTATGTTCTGAATTTCGTGAGAATCGTTAGAGCCGTTTTCGAGATCCGGTGAAATACAAACATATAAACATATAAACAGAAGTTGCTCGTTTAAAAGTATAGGATTAGCTTGTATTTCCTCATGCAACATGACCAAGATCGTGGGTTCGAGTCCCGCCGGTTGGCATGGACGTTTGAACATCTCGTCAATCACCCACATATACATTACATTATCCACGTAAAAGCAAAACACTTATGTGGGCATCATCCGAAAATGCAATGGGCTGACTAACGTTTTGATATAATTTTACAAATATTCATTATATTTTAATAAATTCCACTTTTTATAGCCTCTGTAGAAATATGATGTATCACCAAAATATTCAGTCACAGTCATGAAAATATATATTACTATTATTATTAAACGAAAATCCAAATAAATTGATAAATTAAATAATTAATTCATTAGCATTTGAATAATTGCAATATCTCAGTAATTTCTATCTGTAAAATATATATTGTTTCTCCGTAATTATAATATATTTGATCTTTATTAACAATAATCATCAATTAATAATATTACCAACCCTATATCTGGTATGGCAGGATGACTTGAATCAGAGATATCTACTACTATAGACTATAATGTTAAGAAAGTTGAAGGAAATAGTATCTTTGAAAATATTATTAAATGTTTATTATAGTATGTTCATTCTCATCTTCTTTACGGCACTATATTATGGGCGAATGGCAGCCATTCTCAATCTTTATTTGTTGTATTACAAAAAAGAGCTATTAGAACAATTTGTAATGTCCTTCCTTTAACTCACTGTAAATCATTGTTCATTAGATTGGGAGTCATTAGCTTACCTTGTATTTTTATGTTTAATTGTCTGCTTTTTGAAAAGTCAAACCTACATTATTATTCTCAACTCATGACAACATTCATTCTTATGACACAAGCAATAAATCGAATCTAAGGAATGAGTACAAAAAAAAAACAAATACAAAATATAAATCCAGCCATATGAGTTTTAAGGCCTTTTCAATAAAGTTTTATAACCATTTACCACTAAATGGTGAGGTTTGACGCTCAGGGAATTTAAACAAAATATTAAGAATTTTTTTTATAATAAATTGTTTTTATAGTGTAGGTGTAGATGAATATTTCAATGTTAACATGGAGTCTATCCAGATTCTTAGGTAATTGCTTATGATGTATATGATCTCTAATATAGTTTAATATCGGGGCACCGAGCTTCGCTCGTTATTTTTACTTTCCTTGCCCTATTACCATAGGTAAGGAAAGTATTGCTTTCCGAAAAAAATTAAGGTACCCCAATTTCTAAATTTCTATACGCTTCAAGGTCCCCTGAGTCAAAAAAAGTGGTTTTTGGGTATTGGTCTGTATGTGTGTGTGTGTGTGTGTGTGTGTGTGTGTGTGTGTGTGTGTGTGTGTGTGTGTGTGTGTGTGTGTGTGTGTGTATGAGTGTATGTGCGTCTGTGTACACGATATCTCATCTCCCAATTAACGGAATAACTTGGAATTTGGAACTTAAGGTCCTTACACTATAAGGATTCGACACGAACAATTTCGATCAAATACAATTCAAGATGGCGGCTAAAATTGCGAAAATGTTGTCAAAAACAGGGTTTTTCGCGATTTTCTCGAAAACGGCTCCAACGATTTTGATCAAATTCATACCTGGAATAGTCGTTGATAAGCTCTGTCAACTGCCACAAGTCCCATATCTGTGAAAATTTCAGGAGCTGCGCCCCATCTATGCAAAGTTTGATTTTAGATTCTCAATTATCAGGCTCCAGGTACAATTTAAACAAAAAAATTCAAGTGGAAAAGATTGAGCATGAAAATCTCTACAATTAATGTTCTGTAACATTTTCACCTAAAATTGAAAATAAGCTTGAAGTTCGAGAAAATAAGATTATTAAATTGCAAACTATTGGCAACTGTTGATTCTATTAAATCATTCACTATGAAAAGATAGCAGACTTCGTGTGTCTGCAGCGTTATTGTCCAGTCACCAGCTGGCTTAGATCTTTAAATAGTAGACTTGAGTTGCGCGGGAACACTAGCGTCAGTTGATCAATTTTTATAACGGCAAGGAAAGTTGTGTGAGTGCGCCACACCAGATTTTTATTTATTGATAAACAGAACACAATTCTCAAAAATGATCGTGTTTATATTTTACAGCTGGCTATACGTCAGCTTTTGAATTTCGGGGATGCGATATTTTGATTTTCCACAGAATCACTCGTTCACATTTTACTATCCACAGACGACGAAAGTCTCAGCTGTTTCAGCCAAGGATGAATTATCCTTTTAATGTCGTTCAGCGAGTTTTCCCAAGGATGAGACCTAGTGCAATCGAATTTTTATATCATAAACCTACTATGTTCCAAATTTCGTGAATATCGTTAGAGCCGTTTTCGAGATCCGTTGGAACCAGATAACCAGATATAAAAATAACTTGATATAAAAATATAAACAGATATACAGAAATTGCTCGCTTAATATAATAGGATAATATTGATGTGGCCGATACAAATTGTAAAATGTTTGTCGGTGGCAATAAATTGATTTGATGCAGAATACAAGGTTTCTTATCTAGGATCAAGGTGACCTTTTTTCAAGGTGGAACTAATCGTTTTACATGTATTACTCCATTTACACAATTCCACCCCCATCAGTATACCTTACCACATCAAGCATATCATTGCAACTTGTACAACTCCATTACCACAATAATTCTACAAAATCTCAGAAAACATATTGAATCTATCTTCGTAAGTGTTCCGCTCACTAAATTACAATGTATTTATTCGGGGGGAATTGGTAGGCCAGCATTACAAATTCAGTCTAGTTCTGGTGGCTGTCATCTGAGCAAATCGTTGGACTCGTTCCGAGATAAATCATAGAGACCCTTGAATAGGACGACCCGTCAACGGCAGGCGTGCTCGTTGCAAAAAGTCTGAAAACTTTTCGCGAGACTAATGGCTAAAAAACATCTTGGAAAGTAACCGACATGTGTGCGCGCGCAACACTTTTTAATAAAACATCACGTTGAGCGATCAGTAACATGTAACGTCTGTCACTTATGCGGGATGGGTGTGAAAGCTCCCGTATGCTGTGTGAAACATTTTGGAGTTGTGACAGATCTTGGTTTGATTGTGTGAAAGCTCGCATATGTTGCCATGGAACACATTTTGGAAGTGTGACAGATTTTGGTTCGATTGTGTGAAAGCTCGTATATGTTGCCATGGAACACATTTTGGAGATGCTATTATTATTTTTTTTTTATTTGTCTAATTTACCACCCACGGTAGGGGTATTTGGATATGTCGATAATATGTATTCAAATCAAGTTATATTTCAATTATTTTAGATAGCAAAACTACATAAAAATATGTACATAGTAATACCAGAGACAAGAATAATATAGTATCTTATCTATACTTAGTACCTTACTTATCCTTCATCTATGGTAATACTGAGCAGCCTAACACATCTCGTATTGTGCTTCAAATTCATCAATTGTGTTTGCACAAATGCTCAAAAGCTGCTCCTCCATCAATACTCTAAATTCACGTCCTGTATTTTCTCTTATGTTAGCTGGTAATTTATTGTACAGTCGAATCCCAGCACTCTTTACTCCTCTCTCATACATGGTGGTCCTGTGTGCATCATCTCGCAACTCTTCCCTATGCCTTGTTCTATAATTGTGGAAATGTGCGCCAGTTCTGAATTTATTCTTGTTCCTATCTATGAAACATACGGTCTCTAGGATGTACAAGCTTGGAAGAGGGAGAATTTTTATCTCTTTAAAGTATGGTCTGCAGCTTGAACGTATGGATTCTCCAACAATCACTCGTATCGCCCACTTCTGCATCTATATAATATAAAAGCGAAATGGCACTCACTCACTGACTGACTCACTCACTCACTCATTCGCATAACTAAAAATCTACCGGACCAAAAACGTTCAAATTTGGTAGGTATGTTCAGTTGGCCCTTTAGAGGCGCACTAAGAAATCTTTTGGCAATATTTTAACTCTAAGGGTTGTTTTTAAGGGTTTAAAGTTCGTCTTTTAGCATTTATATTCTTCTTCTCCCAATCTCTCAATTATAATTGAAATTTCCATATCATATGTTACTATAGAACTATAATCTAGATAGAGTACCTCTTCGAAACAGTTGTTAACTGGCAACTAAATTAATAATTTTGTCAGATTGGCATTAAGTTGGGTTGACTGTTAGGTTGGCACCAAGTTGAAGATTTAAATGCATTTATCGCGAAAAAATTGATTGGGCACTGCCACTTCAATCCTGGGAATATTATATTACTAGCAGTCAGGCTCGCTTCGCTCGCCATATCTGTTTAGCCAGACGTTTAGTCTGGATCCCCGACTGGATCGTCCTAACATATGATAAAAATGCTCAAATGAAAAATGCAGGCGAGCGAAGCGAGATCTCATTCTTGGACGATCCAGTCGGGGGTCCAGGGGGCGGAGCCCCCTGGCTAGACGGATATGGCGAGCGAAGCGAGCCTGACGGCTAGTACGGAATATGTCTATCACTTGACTCGAGTTCCCCCAAAATATGATACCGTAGGTCAGAAGAGAATGAAACATTGCGAAATACACGTCTTTCAAAGTTTTTGTATCCAACAATTCTTTCAAGTTTCTAAGTATGAATATTACAGATCTCAACTTACTCTTTAAATATTCCAAATGAGGTCTCCAAGAAATTTCTGAATCCAATACCACTCCTAGAACTTTTATATTGGCTACAGATTCTACATTTCTGTCAGTTTGAGCATATTAGCGGTTAACCATTTATCCAGTTTAACAAAAACGTTTTTGAACTCAGACTCCAATTTTTGTTGACTGCTACACTTCAATAAGATGCTCACGTCATTAGCATACAATACAGAATGCACAGGTTCCAGGTATGAAGGTAAATCGAAATTTAGATGCGATAGATTTTGGTTTGATTGTGTGAAAGCTCGCGTATGTTGCTGTGCTAAACATTTTGAAGGTGTGGCAGATCTTGGTTTGATTGTGTGGAAGGTCATATATGTTGCAGTGGAACTCATTTTGGAGGTGTGGCAGATTTTGGTTTGATTATGTGGAAGGCCGCATATGTTGCCATGGAACACATTTTGAAGATATGATGTATTTTGGTTTGATAGTGTGGGAGGTCGCACGAATTTGATGTGGAAAATGTAAGCCTATACTCTGTACAAAATTGTTTCTTACTTGGGATGGACATGCGCAGCAGAGAAGGCATACAGCGGGAGGGATACAACGGCGGCTATGTTGCCGTTGTGTACCGGCCAGCGTTCTCTAATTTCCAGTTAGTATTCAAGCGCTCATGTTAAATTTAGGAAGTTTCCTCTCTGCAATCACAGACACGACTGACTCTAATCGACAAATTGGCAACTGCGCTTCCACCTATGACTCTATCCATCTCTTTAATTGGCTGATCTCCCTCCATTTCTCTGTGCCGCGAATTCCTCCAAGTCTGAAGTAATTTTGTACGGAGTATAGTAAAGATTTTTAACTGGACTTTATTTGATTTGTGTGACGTTTACTTAAATATTGAATGGAAAAGACTAAGAAATTGTCAAAAAACCACAGATTTATTGATACTTAGAAAGACCGGTTTCGGTTATTACACCATTGTCAATCTCTGATAAACAGATATTTATTTCTGTGCAAGGTATAGTGAGAAAGATGTGTAACAGATATTGGTTTGTGTGAAAGCTCTCAAGGTTTATGTGATAGGTGTTTTTAGTTCTTGTGCAAAACATGTGAGAGATGTGTCGTGTGTAATAAATAAATAAATCATTTAATTTGTTCAACATAATGTTACACAAATGAGTTGCAAAAATACATGGAAAAAATAACATCTATGGTGTCGTGTGTAACAGACTTTCATTATTTAATTGTTTGAAAGGTCAAGTATATTAGTCCGTATGTGAAGAAGTCATTCTATTTTATTCTAAATATAAGACTACTAAAGACCTAAGTGAGCTCTTAAATTCTCATGAGTAGCCTAACTTTGGCAAAATTAATCGTTTGAATCATTCTATATCTTCTTTATGAAGTAATTCCGTTGCACTTATGTATGTGAGACTGAACTCATTATTTGCCTATGTTTATCCAAATGAAATATGTCAATTTGTTTGGATTCGCTTACTAAAATTACTCTCTCCATCTTATCAACACAGCATTGGAGTGACATTCATTACTCCCCCATATTTGTCAAAATCAAATCTTATCAACACATACCTGGTGATTCGGAACCCACCTGACTGGCACTCATTACTTCCCCATATTTGTCAAAATCACGTGATCACATCTTATCAACTCATACCTGGTGGTTTGGAAACCACGTGAGTGACACTCATTACTTCCCCATATTTGTCAAAATCACACACTTGGTCGTTTAGCACGTGTTTACTCTCTCACTCGCACCCCCACACAGCAGCAAAATACTTTCAGTTTGGTTTAGAGGTAGGGGTTGAGTGCTAGAGTGAGAGGGGTGTGGGTGAAGTTTTAGACAATCTGCTCGCTGGCGTTCCTGCGCTTGTGTGAGTGAGTTAGTGGCGCGCTCTTAACGATGAAAAGTGAGTTAACAACCAGAAGAGGCAAATTTCAGTGAGCCACACACCAATCAGAAAAGGCGCTCTGTCAGCGCTTTGAAACTCATTTGCTGCGACGCGCCAAAACATGACTCGCTTCTTTAATCTAGGTTAGGTTAGGTGTGTGCTGTGCAGTGCAAGGCTTCACTAATGAACCAAGCCATTCATTGTTCTCATCGCATCTCCAATTGAATCGTTCTGATGTGCTAAGTTATCAACGGTGATGAAAACGTCTTGCTCAAATGAATGCTGTATGAAAACTGTATTTCACTTTTTGAATTTTATTTTGACGACACTGCAGTCTATATTTTTTAATGTTTTCAAGTTATCACGTATGTGTACTAGTTTTATATATCTGATGTTCAAAAAAATAAATATCAACTAGTAATTCGTGAAGTGGAATAATGAGTAAAAATTGCATCTATAGTGAGGTCCACGTTATAATGGCAGTGTTTGATTAGCAATGGTATTGCTATCCTCGTCTATCATTCAAGAAAGCGGATAGCGCTATCTCTTTCTCGCTTTGCTCTGTTGCCAGATCGTCCTTTAACAATGTAGAATCCTATACTATTAAACGAGCAACTTCTGTTTATATGTTTGTATATCACCGGATCTCGCAAACGGCTGTAACGATTCTCACGAAATTCAGAACATAGTAGGTTTATAATAAAAAGATTTGATTGCACTAGGGAAAACTCACTGAAGGACATTGAAAGGATAATCGACCGAGCGAAGTGAGGTCCAAGATTCAAGTCGACGGTTTGGCATTTCTCTTAATGTTTAAATGTTTATATGTTGCGCATTTACAGCGAAACGCGGTAATAGATTTTCATGAAATTTGACAGGTATGTTCCTTTTTTAATTGCGCGACGATGTCTATACAAGGTTTTTGAAAATTTTGAATTTCAAGGATAAAATAAAAGGAAAAAGGAGCCTCCTTCATACCTCAATATTAGAGTGAAAATCAGACTATAGAATTATTATTCATCATAAATCAGCTGTCGAGTTGACTACAAATTGCATGTAAATATCAGACTATAGAATATTATTCATCATAAATCAGCTGATAAGTGATTACACAGATGTGTGGAGAAGCCAGTCTATTGCTGTATTTCCATAAGGTCTATAGTTACAATCAGGTACTTGTGGATGAGAATACTGCGTGAGGTCTACTGTTCACAGAACTACTAGTTATTATTCATCCTTGGAAAAACAGCTAATAATAATTATTTCGTCGTCTGTTGGTGATGGAAGTGAGTGAGCGAGTTCATGTGTGTGGGACTGTGCCCAAAATTATGACTCAGCTGTTGATCTTTTGTAATCATTCAATCAGGTACTTAGTGCCGGTTGCAAGAAAGCCGGGTTATTTTCAATACTGATTAATTCCAGTTGATCCATCTTTTTGAAATGGTCTTCTCTGATTTGGTCCAAGTGAAGTTAATCAGGATTAAAATTTAACTGGCTTTTGTGCAACTGGGCCTATTTAAGGGAAATTCTTTCATTCCTCTGGGAATTAATCTCAATTTACTGTTATTAGATAGTACATTTCTGTATGAATGTTATTAAAATTACTTCTTTCGTAATGAATTTTTTATGCTTTTGTACTCCAGAGCGAAGCTCGGTCCCCGATATTTAATAATTAATCAATAAAATATTTCATCCTAATTATGAAAATTCATTATGAAATTATTGAAAATATATAATTTCCTATAATTATTATTTAACGAAAATCCCAAATAAATGCTGCAAAATTTGGGATTTTCGTTAAATAATAATTATATATTAATTAGCATTTGAATAAATGCATTTTCTATTTAATTCCATATAAAATTTCTTGCTTAATAAAATATAATTTATTTTTTTAAACGAGAATTAACAGTTAATATTACATTAATAAATGTGTATCAGCTACCGTTTATAGATGGCATTGACTAGACGATGGATCGGCAACGTTGCTCTCCTATCTTTCTCTACTTCCATTATAACGTGGACCTCACTATAGTAAACGATCAATCAATGGTAGGCGAATCATACATCCTGAATTATATTTATCTTAGTGATGTGATTTTGTTATCTTCATTTCCATTATCCGTCGCTGTCTCATGTCAAGGAATAGGCTCAAAGGTACCTGTTTCACGCCTAAACACTTATTGCAAATGCAAACCATGTTCTCAAATTCTTCAACCAGGTTATTCGCATCCTACTAACGCCGCTCCTGCCTCCTGCCAACAAGTACTTATAGTTCACATCTTAGTAATTAATACTTAGTTTCATTCCTCATAATTTGTCCTAAATATTGTCCAATTCTTATCATTTCTCATACTAGTTGGCGAAATTAGATTTTATCATTGAATCCTTCCCCCTCCCATCAGCAACTTGAAATAGATATCAACATAAATAAATAAATAATTGACTAAGCGAAGTGAGGTCTAAGATTCAAGTCGACGGTCTGGCATTTCTCTTAATGTTTAAATGTTTCAATGTTTAAATGTTTAAATGTTTAAATGTTTAAATGTTTCAATGTTTAAATGTTTAAGTGTTAAAATGTTTAAATGTTTATATGTTTATACGTTGTGCATTTACGGCGAAACGCGGTAATAGATTTTCATGAAATTTGACAGGTATGTTCCTTTTTAAATTGCACGTCGACGTATATACAAGGTTTTTGGAAATTTTGCATTTCAATGATAATATAAAAGGAAAAAGGAACATCCTTCATACGCCAATATTGGAGTAAAAATCAGACTATAAATTATTCATCATAAATCAGCTGACAAGTAATTACACAGATGTGTGGATAAGCCAGTCTATTGCTGTATTTCCATAAGGTCTATAGTTTCAATCAAAGACCTTAAAGAGGTATGCATTTTTAAGCTGGGTTTACACCTAAGTTATTAACAAAATGTTAATAACTTAATCCTTATAGAAGGAAAAAGGAACCTCCTTCATACGTCAATATTAGAGTGAAAATCAGACTATAGAATTATTCATCATAAATCAGCTGTCGAGCTGATTTGCCATGACGCATGCAATTCAATGGTAAAAATTTAACAGCTGTGTAGACTATAAATTGCATGGCTTATTGAATGCAATTTTTATTCACTATTAAATAGGATGCAAAGAACTTATAACAGCTCTTCTGGGCGCCTAGATGTCTTCTGTTTTTCTCGCGCTAAATTCCGGAAAGCGTTATATATGATAATTAAATCTTGTGTAAGCATGATCTGATCAAATAAATAGTTAGTGTTTCAGTGTGGATGTGCTTATGGTTTGGGACGTCGTTATAACTGCGCGAGGTCTACTGTTCACAGAACTACTAGTTTTATTTCCATCATAAATTTAATTTGACATTCATTTTAAGTTTTGGAAATAATATGATCACTTTGACAAGTTGTGTAGTCATTGTTAGTAATGTATTAACTGTAATTACTAAATAATTTTTAAGACACATAGATTAATTTTTTGGAGTTCAGTTCACAGACATTTTAGCGCACGACGTCTGTAGCATCCTGTAAACTTTAATTACTATTCCGAAAAAGCCAAGATAATTAGCAAGAAGTAAAAAATCAAATATAACATGACAACATACATGAGTAGATCTCTGTACAGCAAAATGATGTACAAACATACACTTACAAAAATAAAGCAGCATACAAAAACAATACATAAACTGAAAAACAACTGGATTCATGAATTTCCAATCAACATATCTCGACTCCAAATAAACAGTAATAAAAAAAATTTCAAACCGGATTAATTTTTAGAACATCAACATCCGTCTGGGCCCATAGCCATGCTTTAATTTTCTTTAACATGTATTATTTCCGTCATCATTCAGTGCAATAGAAACTGTAGAAGAATGATTTAATTTGTACAAATTATTTATAAAAGAATAATATTCTTTTATATTATTATTAAAAGAATATTATTTTGTAAAGAATAATGAAATATTATATCACTAATCAATTGATAATCAGCTGTGCTAATAGTGAAGTTGTGTTTCTTTTCTTTCTCAAAATTTTGTAAAATCACACAAAAATTTCCAATTTGTAGAGATTTGAGTGAAATATTTTAGTTTTTAATCAGTTTTTAAATATCAAAATTAAAAATTTTTAGTTTAGTCATTAGTTTTGAAGGGGAAATTGGACTTTTTGAAGTGAAAGTGAAATCTTAACCTTATTCTTTTTTGAAATTTTTATTTGTAAAAATTTGGGAGAAGACAGTCTTGGGCTATGCCTGTTGTCTTCTCCCAATCATATTATAATTATGATCTGTAATTGCCAATGAAATAATGTCAAGTTTAGTAGCCTCTCCTGAAATTCAAAGAAATACTATAATAATAATTGAACAATTGATAGATTGAACAATATAACAATTTAACTTACATAATAGATATGAACAAGAAAAGAAGTTGGTAGCCATTATTATTGATGCACAAATGAAAACTATTACAGCGACTATCCTAAATTAGGAGAGGGTGGATTCACAATTTTCGACTAGCAATTTTTACAGACCACTAAAAATTGACAACAGTCAATGCAATCCATTCAAACTCTCCGACTGCAACGAATTTATCTGACGAGCAAACATTTTCAGTCGCAATAATTCAGTCGTCCGTTTTTATTGCCTTATACGGTGTTGATCGAAATATGGCGATTTTTAGAGCTACAGTGCAGATGGGTTGAAGTACATAGTAAACGAACTAGTTGAATTAACGGTCATCCGGCTATAAACGATTCAACTAGTTTCTCTTCAAATTTCAACTCAGGGCCATATTATGCACTCACCACTATTATTAGTATTCAGTCGTGTGGTTCACTTATTCCTTGTATTTGTAAGAAAATGTTCAATAACAGCAATACAGTATTCTCTGCCACGCTGGTATGAGTTATTCTCAAAACTTCAGTATGAACTTTTCATAATTTTAATCATGAATCCATCTAGTCGATAGTTTGAAAGATTGGCATTATTAGAATAACCTGTTGCTAGGTTTCCTAATAATTGCGAAGTATTGCTACAACGCGGACTAGCTACAGTCGGATATGGGTCGGGGTCAGTAGCCGTACTGACAGGTGGAGTTACCGGACCTACACTTCTCCCTCTATCCCGATTCTTTACCCTCTGCTTCTTTCGCGAGATTTTTAATTTCAGGGGAAGAGTGTTTGTCCGTGCCGTTGCTGGCCGATTCGGCCCTCGGCCTTTGGAATACAGGGTGGGTGTTTAGGGAGATTAAGATAATCCTATACAAGGAGACGTATCTGACTATCAGATCCCTACCAATAATTCTATTTATAAAGGTAGTACGCAATCTGAACCAACTGCGAATTGACGGCGAGCAAGCTGTACCTGCAAGCCCGGGATGTGGTTTTTCTATGGGGTTTAAGGTGAGAGCTATGGGGTAAAGGTATGACGGAACTATGGAGTTATTAGTAGTATTTAAGATATAGTTAAATAGGGCACGGTATAGGGTGTAAGCTATAGAGAATAGGGTGCAGGGTATGAGGTATACGGTATAGGGTATAGGGAATAGAGAATCAATAATAAGATTATTATTCTCTACAGAAAATAAATATCTGCTCAATAATCCGCAATCTGAGAATTGCGCTCTAGCTCTCAGCAGGCTGAGCCTGCTAGTTAAACATAGTATATCTATTTCAATTTTATGATAATTGAAGTTTGCACTAATTTTACACTAGACGACGGCTCTCCATCCGTCACAAAAATTCACTTTGTGACAGCATAGAATAAATAATAATCTAATGTACATTGTTTATTCTATGGTTATAGTCGAATTAATCGTTGATAAGAGCTATAATTACTACAAAATCACTTCTTAATAAAATCACTTCTACCTGAAACACAGGTCCTTTTTCTCTCTTTACAGTCTCTCCTATTCAGAGGCGGCCCTAGAGTCTGCGGGGCCCAAGGCGAAATTTAACGGTGGGCCCCTTTTAATATCTAAAATAAATAATTGTCAACTTTGCACTTGGAAAAAAAGTGCTGATTCAATGAACAAGAAATAAGTTTGTACTATAAATTTATCATCATCATCATTCGCAGAGCAACATATGTATTTGGATGTACATTGATTAAGTTTTTCTCAATCAGTAATTTAACTGCTTCACTAATTTTCAAGTCCACAGGTATGGTTCGGCAGTACATTTTCAATTCTTCACATAGTTCTTAGCCGTCAATGTCGGAGTTAGATGTAGTTTCTGTATTAAATGTTAGCGTCTCTTGAAGTTGTTTACAGGAACTTGAAATCTCTCTGTCAGATTTGTCCTTCAATGAATTTAGTCTGTAGAGATACCCAAATCTGTCTTCATTCTTTTCAAGCTCAATAAATCTCAACTCAGTGCTTTCAGTAATTTTATCCATAAGAATATAGAAAAAATCTGTTCTGAAAAGGTCTTCTGCATTTGAGCTTATATCATAGCTTCTCCTTCATAAGAAGAGCTGGATTTCTTTTTTTCTATGTCTAATTTTCTTGAACTCTTTTGATATGCTAAGATCTTCAGCAATCTCATTTGCACTGACCAATGCAGAGACTAGGCCATTATTTCTGTACTCAGCCAACCAAGATAGAAACTTATCGAAGTGATTTATTGCTGATCCTAGGTCCATGCCAGCTCTTTTCCACATTTTACTAATAAACTGAATTTTTACCAGCAAATCGTACCAAATAATTAATGAAAGTATGAAATCATACGAGTGTATTACATTCGCTGGCAGTAGCAGAATCATTAGTAGAATCTGAAAGTTCTTCTAAACACTCAGCAATCTCTTTTACTTGATAACGAAGAGCTTCAACACTTTCTACTCTACATTCCCATCTAGTTTCTGATAGAGGCTTCAAAGTAAGGGTAATAATTGTTTTGTTTTTTAGAATGCTCCATCTATTAGATGAAGCAGAAAACAATATATAAAGCCTTTGTAACGTTCCAAAAAACATACAAGCCATACATTAGCCGAAACTACTATTAGCCTAGCAACTAATAGTTAATGCCCATCCACTCCAAGTGGGTTTGAGTAAACAATAATCATAATCTGGAAATTAGTTGTACATAGGTTCGAAGTTTTGCCGATTATATAGGATATTTTAAATTGAAATATTGAATATTAAAATTCCTTCTTAATTTTTTTTCTGTGTGGGGCCCCAGAAAAGCGCGGGGCCCCAGGCGCCGCCTTGTTCGCCTTCATGTTGGGCCGCTTCTGCTCCTATTACTGAAGCATATTCTGTGTTCTATAATTATGTAATTCTAGATTTTGAAGTTTACAAATATATATCAAATTAAATATCATTAAAGAGCAAATCATACGATTGTGAAGAACAATCATTATGCGTTTGTCTGTGATACCAGTATTCTAATATCTGCAAATATAATTTTTTAATTAAAATATCTAATCATAAATGAACAAATCATGACAATATCGGGACAAAGTCTACACAACACGACCAACCCAAAACTTTTTCACCCGAATTGCGCGATGTACAACCTAGTCCGAAATGAGGTTATGTTTGACACACAGTATACTGTCAAAATTTAGCGTCCTGTGGTGGGAGAGGGGAGGCAAACTAACTGAATTTGTCGCGTAGCTAAGCGCGGGCTACGGGGGGGGGGTTATGGGGGGTACTTCCCAAAGCAACAGAGTCGATACTGCTACGAGAGTGGAGAGTATCACAGGAAGAAGGTCAGGCGTGAGTGAGTGAGTTTGTCAGACGGAGAGAGTGTGAGTGGTGAAATAAGGGTATCAGGGTGTCTGTGAGAGAGATAGAGAATGAGGGTATTAGGTTGTCTGTGAGAGAGACAGATAATGAGGAAGTGGTGTTTGAGAGAGTGAAAAAGGAGAGTGTTCAGTGAGAGAAATTGAATGAAGGAGAGAGAGTGAGGAGGTTTGTCGATTGCGGATTTTACCCGTCTGATAGCGCAGAATCTCCCCTTCCCCCCCTGAACAAATTCCACCCCAACTGCCCTCCTTTTTGGATGTTTGGGGTGTGGGGGGGATCCTCTTGTCGGACTACCTCGCAAATTACTATCAGGTCTCCGTCGTTGTTTGATGTGGGAGATTCCCCACAAGATGACGTCGACCAACAGGTTCCTCCTCCTCCTTCTCCTACTCTCCTCCTCCTCCTCCTCCTCCTCCTCCTCCTCCTCTCTTCTTTCTTTCTTTCCCTCTTTCCTCGCACTTTATTCTTCTTTACGTATCTTTGACAGTGTCTCCTTCATTCTCTAATGACTATTTGGCACTTATATGATTTTTGAAAGTGAAGAATAAAGTTAATTTTTTCCTCCTCTTTCTCTACCTCCTCCTCCTCCTCTCTTGTCTCTGGACTTTCCTACTTCTCCTCCCTTCTTTCTTTCTTCTCCTTTTTCCTCGTACTTTATTCTTCTTCACGTATCTTTGACAGTGTCTCCTTCATTCTCTAACGTCTTTTACCTTTGGCACTTATATCATTTTTCTAAGTGAAGAATAAAGGTAATTGTTCCTATGCCTTTTTTCCCTCCTCCTTCTTCTCCTCCTCCTTCTACTCCTCCTCCTCCTCCTTCTCCGCTTTCTTCTCATCATGCTTCTCCTCCTCCTTCTTCTTCTCCTTCTGTTCCTCCTCATCCTACTCCTCCTCCCTCCTTCCACCTCGTCTTCCTATGTCTTTCCCTTCTGCTTACCAGTTTACTTCCTCCTATTTACTCTTCTCTCTCATTCATATCGACAGTTCCATTCTAGGACAGTTCCTCTTCCATATTCTACCTCCGTTGCTATTATAAGTTTTTTGTAATTTCCTAAAGCTGCGTACACATATTCGCGCTTCCAACCCGCACCGAGCACGCTCCTCCCTCGTACCGCCCTCGTACCACCATCGAACCACAGTCGCTCCACCCACGCACCCATCATGAACGTTACGGAAGATGTTAGATCTTTTCGCGTTCCCTGGTCGAACCACTGTTGCTCCCCGGTCGATCATCAATCGCTCTGCTGGAGTGACGTTCAGTTGCGGAGCAGAGCGAAAGTCTGTACGCACCTTAAGAATGACCAATTAGGTTGTGTCTTAATCAAATTTGTCTTTTTTGTTGTCTTCAATGTCAACCTTCATCTTCTTTCTACTTCCTCACCTACTAATCTCCTCATCTACATTCACTAATTTCCATCCCTTTTCCTCCATGGATTACCGTCTTCTTCGCCTTCTCCTCCTCCTCCTTATTCCTTTTTTCCTTCAAATTTTCCTTCACCTTCTCCTTTGAATTGTTGGTCATTATCACCTCTATTCAATCATCATCTCCCTCTATTTCTCTTTCCATTTCTCCATGCTCTTCTCTTTTTGTGTCTTTGTTTTTCATTATCAAAGGATGATCATCATCCTTTTCTCATCACCATCCGACTATTCTCGTTCTTCTCTCTTTCCTCTCCCTCTTCTATCATCATACCTTTCTATACCAGTCTTCTTGAATATTTGTCTTGTGTAGTGTGTTATTCTCCTATCATACTTTTAATTTAGTTAGTCTATTATCTTTTGATTCTTATTCTACACTAGTAGTTCTGTGGACAGTAGACCTCACGCAGTATTCTCATCCACAAGTACCTGATTGAAACTATAGACCTTATTGAAATACAGCAATAGACTGGCTTCTCCACACATCTGTGTAATCACTTGTCAGCTGATTTATGATGAATAATTCTATAGTCTGATTTTAACTCTAATATTGGTGTATGAAGGAGGCTCCTTTTTCCCTTTATATTATCCTTGAAATGCAAAATTTCCAAAAACCTTGTATATACGTCGACGCGCAATTAAAAAAGGAACATACCTGTCAAATTTCATGTAAATCTATTACCGCGTTTCGCCGTAAATGCGCAACATATAAACATATAAACATTTAAACATTTAAACATTCAAACATTTAAACATTAAGAGAAATGCCAAACCGTCGACTTGAATCTTAGACCTCACTTCGCTCGGTCAATAAATTTTCTAAACCCGTTCTTGTTCCTTAGATGCAACTTCATTACTCTTCCTCCTATTCTTCGATTTCTTCCATCCCCCTCCCACTTTCCATTCCCCTCTTATGTCTTCCTCCACGTTTTCCCTCTTTTCACACTTGAGTCATATCTTCATTTCCATTCTTCCTACTCTTTGATTTCTTCCATCACTCACCCACTTTTCCTTACCCTCTCCCTGCCTTCTCCCACCTTTCCCCTCATTCTCTCACTCCCGTCATATCGAATCCACTTTCCCCCTTGACACCCCCCACCCCCCACGTCAGCCCTACTCCAACCCCATTGAGAAATTATTGAGCCTACGAGCAGCTCTCGAACTCGAAGACACGACTCAAGTGTTTGCTCGCTCTTCTCTACTAGTACAGTCAAGATGCGGCCTGTTGATACTCACTTATATCATGTCAAATTGTTTGGAAACTCCATTCATAAACTCGATGTTTCCTGTAAAACCATAGAGAAACGATAGGTACTCAAATCAAATAGTTCTTTATTCATTATTGCATTCATACAATATAAATAGTGTCATTATAAAATGAAAGAATAATTCACTATAATGAATTAAGAAAGCCTTGAAATGATTACGGGCTAATCAAAATTCAATTGTCCCAACTATTGATCTATTCGATATTGTTCAGCTGTTCTGAATAGTGAGTTTTGTTTTTTCTGGCTCTAAATTTGTCAAATTACGCAAAAATATTCAAATTAATGTTGATTTGAGTGTGATATTTTTGTTTTTTATTCTGTTTTTAACCGTCAAAATTTAAAATTCTTAGTTTCAGTTGTTTTTTAGTGAAAATGGACTAAATTTTAGAAAAGTGAAACCATAACCCTATTTTGGACTTTTAAAATGTGATCTAAACTTGGGAGATTGATTGATTGATTGAGTACTTTATTTATGTAGATTAAAATATATACTGGCTTATACACTTATATACAATAGCTTACAATACAGCAAAATTATAGATGAATTTACATAATATAGACTAAGAAAATAATTATTGAACTGTATATGACATGAAAAAGTAATTTGTAATATAATAACAATAGATAATCATATTGTTATGCATCTACATAATTTGGCGGAGCTTTGGACATATCAATGTCCATTCTTCGGAAAGAATATTAAAAATATTAGTGAGGTCCACGTTATAATGGCAGTGTATGATTGACAATACTGTTGCTGTCCTTTTCTAACATACAACAAAACAGATAGCGCTATCTCTCTTTAGCTTTGCAATGTTGTTTGTTTTCCAGAATATTTTATTTTTACTTTTGACAGTGACTGTACAAAAGTAGACAAACAATTCTCAGCCGCCATTTGTATTCTTCATTCTATCAAGATACTTTATTACACAAGTCGTATAATTTATTTAAAATGTATTTTTGGAACAATTAAATAATTTTTAGACATTACCGTATGAGAAACACAAATCAAAATACCTGAAATGACATTTTAAAAGTTGATAGCTAATCATCCTAGACTTCATCCATGCTTCAGTTATCCTACACGTAATAGGTTAGACCTACTTCTACCGGTATAAATAATATTGAAAGGTTATTTCAGAATTATTTTGATTGAAATTACTTATTTTCAATAGGATTTCTATTTTTAAATTATTTGAAAAATAAATTGTAAAAGAATACCTACCAAATAACTCAATTTCTGTTGTTTTGAAATTCAGATTGGTGTATCACAGCTTTTTAAATTAGCCGCCATTTCAGGTTTGTATAAAAATAAAATCTATCTCAGTTATGGAAGCAAATTTTTGAATCAAAATATGAAAAAAATTATATTCTTGATTAATTTCTGAAAATTATATCCTTGAGCAAATTTTTGAATCAAAATGTGAAAAAATTATCTCCTTGATTAATTTGACATTAAATTGATTATTTTATTTAGAAAATGATAATTATTATCAGATCAAATTTAATGGCATGAATTGAGTAACAGATGTGTACACTCAGTGGCAAAATGGAGACTCCTATCTTTCTTCACTGCCATTATAACGTGGACCTCACTATAGATCTTAGTGCCTGGATACACATTGAGTTTTATACCTTTACATAAAGAGTTCTATATCCTCGGCTCTGATCGCAGATCGCTGTTCCCCTCTGTGTGTCCAGGCCCTAAGTTTGTAAAATATCTTATCAGTGAATCGTATTACAATTACTCAGTCAAATGTGAAATACTATAGTCTTCATCCATTCATCATCAGAATGTAGACTTGCTTACTCTTCCCCTTCAGCTAACTTACTCCTTAAACTACTCATCCTTAGTTTAAATAATGAAATTAACCTTTTGGTAGAGAGTTAGTGGGGAGGATATTTTTAATATTCTTTCCGAAGAATGGACATTGATATGTCCAAAGCTCCGCCAATTTATGTAGATTCATAACAATTTAATTATTATCTATAGTTATTATATTACAAATTGCTTTTTCATATCATATACAGTTCAATAATTATTTTCTTAGTCTATATTATGTAAATTCATCTATAATTTTGCTGTATTGTAAGCTATTGTATATAAGTGTATAAGCCAGTATATATTGTAATCTACATAAATAAAGTACTCAATCAATCAATCAGCTTCAATCATTTGATTGGTAAGCAGATTTCCATCATTTTCTGTCCAGAGCTGTACTTTTCAGTTGGATGTATCTCTGGATCCCTAGATCTTTGGCAACTTGCTTCATATATTGTAGCCGGGGTCTTCCACGAACCATTTGTACAATTATTATACCTTCTAGTATTCGTAACGTTAATTCGTTGTGTCTAAATACATGGCCAAGCCAAGAATGCCGTATGTCCCTAAAAATACTTCCCTCAATCCTTTGAAATACTTCCTCATTATTAATTGATGAAAAAGAAATATTGAATGAAAAAGACTGAGAAATTGTCAAAAAACCACTGATTTATTGATAATTAGAAAGACCGGTTTCGGTAACTCTGAGTTTATCAGAGATTGACAATGGTGTAATAACCGAAACCGGTCTTTCTAACTATCAATGAATCAGTGGATTTTTTACAATTTCTCAGTCTTTTTCATTCAATATGAATAATTACCACAATATCAACTTCTCAACTACACAAAAAGTTAATTCTATCAGTCCATTTCAACTTGGGCATCCGTCTCCAACACCATACTTCAAAGGCATTTAGTGCTCTTTCTTCTGCTTTACCAATTGTCCAGGTTTCTGAACCATAGAGTGCAATACTCCAAATGCAACTCCTTTCAACCTTTGTAACTTGAGAGGAAAGGACATGCCGCTTACTGATGAAAATAGCCTTTGCTTCTCTTATACGACGTTTTATATCATCTCTGTCCCTTCCATCTTCAAATATGATACTACCCAAGTATTTAAATTGTTTCACTTGCTTGAGGGCATTGCTATCTAATTTTATCAAATTACCTTACCTAATAAAATGAGTAAATTCTAACTATGAAGTGAGGTTGTGAGGTTATGAGGATTTGCTCTTGACTGTATGTACTCGTATGTCACGCATTTCCGGTTAAAGCAACTTGAAGTTGCCGCAGCAACATATCAATTGAAAATGTGAGGAAATAGTTTATTTTTAGCTCTAAGGCCGTGTTCACACGACACGATATCGACACGTCTTCAGATTGAAGTCAACAAATAATTTGGCAACGGTGTGCAGTTGGTAAAAGATCAATCTATCTGCTACGTCAGGATAGCAAACCAATCTTAATCAGATGTTGATTAGAACGAGTATTCCATTAAAAAGAGTGAAAAATCTGGTGTGGCGCACTCACACAACTTTCCTTGCCGTTATGAAAATTGATCACCTGACGCTAGTGTTCCCGCGCATCTCAAGTCTACTATTCAAAGATTTGAGCCAGCTGGTGACAGGGCAATAACGCTGGAGACACACATGAGGTCTGCTATCTCTTCATAGTGAATGATTTAATAGAATCAACAATAATTTGCAATTGAATATTCACATTTTCTCGAATTTAGAGCTTATTTTCAATTTTAGGTGGAAATGTTACTGAACATTAATTGTAGAGATTTTCATGCTCAATCTACTCCACTTGATTTTTTTCGTTTCAATTGTATCTGAAGCCTGATAATTGGGAATCTATCTGCATCGACGGGGCGAAGCTCCTGAAATTTTTACAGATATGGGACTTGTGGCAGTTGATAGAGCAGTTATCGATGACTATTTTAGGTATGAATTTCATCAAAATTGTTGGAGCCGTTTTCGAGAAAATTGCAAAAAACCCTGTTTTTGACAACATTTTCGCCATTTTAGCCGCCATTTTGAATTGCATCAGATCGAAATTGTTCGTGTCGGATACTTATATCGTAAGGACCTTAAGTTCCAAATTTCAAGTCTGGGAAATTTTCCTAGAAATGAGACTCATGTCAGTTGATAGGGCTTATAAATAGCTATCCATGGTATAAATTTGAAGAAAATCGTTAGAGCCGTTTTCGAGAAAACCGTGAAAAACATGGTTTTTTAGTGATTATCCGCCATATTTCTCAAGAATATTGCGGAGCTCCTGCAATTTTCCCAGAAATGATACTCATGTCAGTTGATAGGGCTTATAAATAGCTATCTAGGGTATCAATTTGAAGAAAATCGTTAGAGCCGTTTTCGAGAAAACCGTGAAAAACATGGTTTTTTCAGTCATTATCCACCATTTTTCCGTCATTTTGATTTGAATTTTTTATTGTCGGATCCTCATGGTATAAGGACCTTAAGTTTGAAGTTTCAAGTCAATCGGTTAATTAGGAATGGAGTTATCGTTTACACAGACGCACATACACTCATACACACACACACACACACACACACTCACACACACATACAGACCAATACCCAAAAACCACTTTTTCGGACTCAGGGGACCTTGAAACGTATAGAAATTTAGAAATTGAAGTACCTTAATTTTTTCGGAAAGCAATACTTTCCTTACCTATGGTAATAGGGCAAGGAAAGTAAAAATTCACTGATACCTAACCCCATCTTATTTTCCTGAATTTATAATTTTTCGAAATCAATTCCCATAATGCATCAAGTTATACTAAAACCAGAGACAAAATAATCTAGGTATTATTAAAATAATAAACGGCATCTTCATTCTATGCTAAAACTAAGTGCACACAGGTTGATTTGGAATGTCAACCATGCGAATCTCGCGTCATAAATAATGCCGATAGTGATATTTCCACCATCTTGATGCCAAGCACAGCCTGTCTGCTGATCTATTGTCATTATTAATGATGTCGTCTCTCGGTGGAAGACATCAGACATCACAGCTGACTGATGGGACATTCACTGTGAAGCTCCCTTTGTTTCTCTGCTAAAATTGCCGCCACATTCTTGCAGATGTTTCTTGCAACAATACGAATGACGCTGGGAGATGTTTCATGCAGCAATATAAATCACGCTATGGTTAGATGCAGTGCAATCTATTAGCAACAATATGGTCCTTGAAAATATGGCTATCGCTTGGAAATGTTTCTTGCAACAATATGAATGGCGGTTGGAGGTATTTCTTGCAGCAATATCAATCAAGCTATAGTTAGATGCAGTTCAATATAATTATCAGAAACAATATTGTATTTATTGACCGAGCGAAGTGAGGTCTAAGATTCAAGTCGACGATTTTGCATTTCTCTTTATGAGTTTTTATGTTTATATTTATGTTCCGCATTTACGGTGAAACGCGATAATAGATTTTCATGAAATTTGACAGGTATGTTCCTTTTTAAATTGCGCGTCGACGTATATACAAGGTTTTTGGAAATGTTGCATTTCAAAGATTAATATAAAAGGAAAAGAAGCCTCCTTCATACGCCAATATTACAGTAAAAATCAGACTATAGAGTTATTCATCATAAATCAGATGTGGAGTGGATTATAAATTGCATGCAATTCAATATCTCAATGTAACTTAGTGAAAAAACAGCTGTTGTGTGGACTATTAATTGCATGCAGTGAAGCATGCAATTGATAACTTGGAGTAGCATAGTATTTTCTCCCGACTTTTCTCTGCTTTCAACTCTGTAGTTTTTGATGATAGTAGCATAGCTGTTTACATTAAATAAGAAGCATTATCGATACAACAACCCAAACAGCCATCAGTCGTTCATACACCGATACCTCGCCGACATACGACAGGACAAGACAGAATTTACTCTGATGGACAGTATTATAGGAGACTGGTTTATATTTGCGCGAGGTCTACTGTTCACAGAACTACTAGTATTGTACTGAATTGTATTTGCATATTATGAATGAATAAATAAAT
>NC_052509.1:6080956-6255226 GCF_014356525.2 Nilaparvata lugens
CAGTCAAATGGTCGTTTTTCAGGAAACAGACCCGAAAGAATTTTTCTCGACGGTTCTATATGTATTTTGGGGCGCTGAATTCGAATCTGAAATTTGCTGACACGCCAGAGGGCGGCTTCACACCCAAAACCCCCAAAAACCCCCAAAATTTCGGACTTTTTTCAATTTTCCCATTTTATCTCGAGAACCTTGAGTTTCATAATCTACCAAAAGGTAGGTTATGTTGCTTCACTTTGAACCAAATTCCGAGTCCAGAAATATACAAACTAAAATTTTTAATTTAATTAGATTGAAAACCGAAAAAAATAAAAATATTGCACCAACCTGTGATTCAAAACTTTAAAACATTGAATTATTTCGAAATTTAAAAACCAGAAAACAAAACTAAACTCGAAAGATCAACTCAAAACCTCCACACCATCCAAAAACACCATCCTCCACACGCCAAAAACTTCATCTCCACTGACAGTAGAGCCTGCAACTCCATTAGGCACATTGAAAAATGCAGAATCGCCAGAATCATTCACCACCTGTGACCACTCTGACGAGACTCACTTTCAAACTGTCAGCATTCCCTATTGAAACAATACAACGCTTCCCGTTCAATCAAAGCTGACAGATTGAAGTGAATTTGACTGCGGGTAGGCCGCATTTAGAAGTGGCAGTGTGGCTTTGCTTTTGGTCAGCATTGGTTGAGTGCTAGGTGTTGATGTTGTTTATGGGAATTTCTGACAGTTTAACGTGAATTTCAATCTATCTAGTGGCTGCCTACCTGTCAGAGTACCTGTCACAGAGAGCGTTGGGGTTGAACAGAGACAACGTGTGTGGAGTACAAATCCAGATGTGCTTTTGTAGATGTGCGTCTGTGTACACGATATCTCATCTCCCAATTAACGGAATGACTTGAAATTTGGAGCTTAAGGTCCTTACAATGTAAGGATCCGACACGAACAATTTCGATAAAATGCAATTCAAGATGGCGGCTAAAATGGCGAAAATGTTGTCAAAAACAGGGTTTTTTCGCGATTTTCTCGAAAACGGCTCCAACGATTTTGATCAAATTTATACCTAAAATAGTCATTGATAAGCTCTATCAACTGCCACAAGTCCCATATCTGTAAAAATTCCAGGAGCTACGCCCCATCTATGCAAAATTTGATTTTAGATTCCCAATTATCAGGCTTCAGGTAAAATTTAAACAAAAAATTTCAAGTGGAAAACATTGAGCATGAAAATCTCTACAATTAATGTTCAGTAACATTTTCACCTAAAATTTGAAATAAGCTCGAAATTCGAGAAAATGTTATTATCTCAATTGCAAACTGTTGGCAACTGTTGATTCCATTAAATCATTCACTATGAAGAGATAGCAGACTTCGTGTGTCTCCAGCGTTATTGTCCTGTCACCAGCTGGCTTGGATCTTTGAATAGTAGACTTGAGATGTGCGTGAACACTAGCGTCAGGTGATAAATTTTCATTAACGGCAAGGAAAGTTGTGTGAGTGTGCCACACCAGATTTTTTTCTGGTGAGCCTGTGCGATTTTTTGTTCAATAGGTATAGCTTCTTTAGCATTATTAAATTTAATTGTAGCCTATATAGTCCAGTCAAATGGTCGTTTTTCAGGAAACAGACCCGAAAGAATTTTTCTCGACGGTTCTATATGTATTTTGGGGCGCTGAATTCGAATCTGAAATTTGCTGACACGCCAGAGGGCGGCTTCACACCCAAAACCCCCAAAATTTCGGACTTTTTTCAATTTTCCCATTTTATCTCGAGAACCTTGAGTTTCATAATCTACCAAAAGGTAGGTTATGTTGCTTCACTTTGAACCAAATTCCGAGTCCAGAAATATACAAACTAAAATTTTTAATTTTATTAGATTGAAAACCGAAAAAAAATAAAAATATTGCACCAACCTGTGATTCAAAACTTTAAAACATTGAATTATTTCGAAATTTAAAAACCAGAAAACAAAACTAAACTCGAAAGATCAACTCAAAACCTCCACACCATCCAAAAACACCATCCTCCACACGCCAAAAACTTCATCTCCACTGACAGTAGAGCCTGCAACTCCATTAGGCACATTGAAAAATGCAGAATCGCCAGAATCATTCACCACCTGTGACCACTCTGACGAGACTCACTTTCAAACTGTCAGCATTCCCCATTGAAACAATACAACGCTTCCCATTCAATCAATGCTGACAGATTGAAGTGAATTTGACTGCGGGTAGGCCGCATTTAGAAGTGGCAGTGCGGCTGTGCTTTTGGTCAGCATTGGTTGAGTGCTAGGTGTTGATGTTGTTTATGGGGATTTCTGACAGTTTAACGTGAATTTCAATCTATCTAGTGGCTGCCTACCTGTCAGAGTACCTGTCACAGAGAGCGTTGGGGTTGAACAGAGACAACGTGTGTGTGGGAGTACAAATCCAGATGTGCTTTTTGTAGATGTGTGTGTGAGAGCATGAGATTTTAAATAGACCTGAGGATCGATTTTGTGAGGTGAGGTGAGGTGAGGCAGTGGCATTCCTTCGGTGGCGTTTCATAAGAACCCATTAAGTGTGGCGTTTCATAAGAACCCATTAAGTGTGGCGTTTCATAAGAACCCTTTAAGTGTGGCGTTTCCTATGAACCAAAATTCTATCGAGGCGTTTCCTACGAAGAACTGCTACCTGTACTCAACTTGTATCTGTTACGGTTACTTGTGTCTTGAAGTATCTGTTACGGTGTTCTCTGAGTCGGTTGGTAAATCCATCAGTATTTTTAGAACATCCTTTCCATTTTGAATCATTTATGGCTAATACTTGAAATATAAAAAATATTGAGCTTACTAAAGAGGACAGGCTTTATAAGATCGATATCCGTAGAGAGCTCAATGTGATCTCTATACCCCAACGAATTGACGAGAATCGACAACAGTGGAGAGAACACGTTGAGAGAATGGGAAACGGAAGAATCCCCAAAGCTGTCATTGCTTACAAGCAAGAAGGGAGGAAAAGTATTGGCAGACCAAGGAAAAGGTGGGAGAATATTTGAAGGCGGAACAGGTATTAATGCCTACCCCTGTAACAAGACGACAACTAAAGTTGTGAAGTACATGGACCGTACGAGTTGATAATTGAACACTAGTCATACCAAAGCGTCATTTAGGAAATTAATTTCTTACTCTAACTCTCAATTGGAAGCTAATATTAGCATTATGATTGTTCTTATACTTCAATATAATAATTGTTTTTCGTTATTTTTATTTTCACATCAAAACTGGTCTATTTTTCTAAATATAGGCTGCTTGTCGTAAAGGTAATAGAGCTGTGACTCAATAAAAGGATGTAGGACCATTCTACATAGAATGATTTCTACTTAGAAACCTATAGGACCATTCTACATAGAATGGTTTCTTAGACTATTATTCTAATAGTCTTTAAAATAGTGATTATTCCAAAGACTCACCTGGGAATAAAACCTAAAATTGCTGTCTGATGATTGTCCAGTCATTAGACGTCATGAAGACCCTTTGGGTGAGTCAATTATTGATTATCGTTAATAGAAATTATCATTAGAATTATTGTGTACTAACGTGGTAATCGTGTTTAGTTGTAGAGTGGAAATTACTGTACAAACTCCACTACGTCAACAAATAAAAAAGTCATTCTATTCTTACAAAGTATTGTTTGTAAGATATGCTATCCCATGCTATTTTGTAAGAAGTGTGGATGGACAAAGATGGAAAAAGATGGACACTACACAAGAGTCCATCCATCAGCTCCATACAAATAACAGTAATAGTTACATTACTGGACAGATAACAGTAAAGATACTTGTAGTTCTGTGAACAGTAGACCTCACGCAGTATTCTCATCCATAAGTACCTGATTGAAAGACCTTATGGAAATACAGCAATAGACTGGCTTCCCCACACATCTGTGTAGTCACTTGTCAGCTGATTTATGATGAATAATTCTATAGTCTTATTTTTACTCTAATATTGGCGTATGGAGGAGGCTCCTTTTCCCTTTTATATTATCCTTGAAATGCAAAATTTCTAAAAACCTTGTATACACGTCGACGCGCAATTAAAAAAGGAACATACGTGTCAAATTTCATGAAAATCTTTTACCGCGTTTCGCCGTAAATGCGCAACATATAAACATTTAAACATTCAAACATTTAAACACTTACAGTAAACATTTAAACATTCGAA
This sequence comes from Nilaparvata lugens, assembly GCF_014356525.2. Classification (NCBI taxonomy): domain Eukaryota; kingdom Metazoa; phylum Arthropoda; class Insecta; order Hemiptera; family Delphacidae; genus Nilaparvata; species Nilaparvata lugens. Next base: position 6,085,163 of record NC_052509.1, read on the forward strand.
CACTTAAACATTTAAACATTAAGAGAAATGCCAAACCGTCGACTTGAATCTTAGACCTCACTTCGCTCGGTCAACAAATTGAGTACAGGTAGCAGTTCTTTGTAGGAAAAGCCACGATTGAACATTTGGTTCTTAGGAGACCCCACGCTCAATGGGTTCGTAGGAAACGCCACCGTTGGAAGTGCCACGCTACCAGGCAGTGAGGCAGTGAGGCAATGAGACAGTGAGGCAGCGAGGCAGTGTGGTGTGGCGGTGAGACAGTGAGGCAAGACAGTGAGGCAGTGAGGCAAGCGAGGCAGTGTGGTGAGGCACACACGCAGAGGCTTTAGGCACATCAGGCAGCGTGAGCGTGACATAAGCTACAATTTTAGCAACTGTCAGCAATTCTTGTGGATGGCACCAATGTGCTACCCATTCAACCTATGCTGACCGTATGGAGTGAGTCTGACAATAGCAGCTGACGGACTAGCTCTACTGAAACACGTTCACTGTTCACTGCCAATGGCTTTGTCATGTTCGGCTCTCCTTATTTCTCTTTCTCTCTCACTCTCTCTCTCTCCTCTCTCTCTCTCTCTCCTCTCTCTCTCTCTCTCTCTCACTCTCTCTCTCTCTCTCTCTCTGGGGTTGTGTGGCAGAGAGGACCAGGAGTCCTAACTTCGCCCTAATAAAGGCATATAATCAATCAATCAATCTCGCTCTCTCTCTCTCTCTCTCTCTCATTCTCTCTCCTGTTCCCTCTCAATTTGTATTTCTCTCTCTCCATATATCTCTATATGAACTTAAATAAAATGTAATCTCTATATTCAGTTCAAACTTGTAAAGCTCATTGAATAGTTAGTTTCAATGCTCACAAACTTGAAATTAAGCCAGTATTCATAATCTACATAGATAGTAGAGTGATCTTAACGTCTGAACAATTCTCATTAATTGTTTTTCTATGTAATTGTATTATGTTTTGAATTGCCTCTGCTGCCTTCAATTCTAGGAGGACGAAGTTAGGGTGCAGCCGGCCCTCTCTTACACTAAAGACGGGATGCACACCGAGAACCGGATTCGTGAAAAAAAGTTTCAGGAAACGTGAAATAAAAGTTGCTCGCAATCGACTGATAAGATTAAGCAGGGAACGTTTCTTTTGTATGCATGCGCGAGTGAAACGGATTGCATGAAACAAGTTTCATGAAAGAGGGCTTCACGAAATGCGTTTCTTCGGTGTGCATCCCGCCTAACCCTCTATGTTAAATTATGTTTTGATAGATAGAAATACCTACCTACTGTTTCTACTCTACTTATTCATTGTTGAATTGTTTTTCTGGTTATTTTTCAGTTATTGTTATCTTTTTTCTTGAATAAAATATTCTATATTATAATATTTTTTGGAAGTTCCATACAGTTTCAGTTTCTATTCTCAGCTTTTGTGACTTACTTCTCCAATGAATTAATTCTGTATTTGGCCTATCTATGCGTGCGTAAATAGCTTGAGATGCGCGTGAACACTAGCGTCAGGTGATCATTTTTCATAACGGCAAGGAAAGTTATTGTAGTGCGCCACACCAGATTTTTTTGAAATAGTCTGATGCATAGATGAATGCATTTTCTATGTTTGAACTTGAAGTATCAAGAATACCCTTCTATACTTTCAATCCAAGCGTGATTTCTCTACTCTCAAACTATTTATTCATTTATTAGGTATACATATTTAAATTTGAAATTCAATTTGAAATTAATCAATTAAACACTGATGGACCAGAGTGTTTATATGGAGGCCTAGACTGAGTACAGAATCAGAGGCTTCTACCATGAACTGATCAAAATAACGCTTCTCTTATCTTTGCTTCCAGTTACAATTAGGAGGCCCAGATAGAATACACCAACCTAACCTGACCTATGTCAACCTCCGTAACACAAGCCTGCATTATTTTCAACGAATGCAAGTGTCAGTCCGATAAGCCGTTCGACCAGCGTCCTTTCCTTGTGTGAACGGTTGCATAACAACTTGCGTAATTCAAAAAACAGCTCCAGCCTCTCTCTCTCAGCGCAGCGCTTTCTCTGATGCTTTCTCCCGATCACTGCCGCGATTGTAACGTCATTTTGGCGCGCTTTTAAGTCACGTGACGTTTTTAAATTGCAGCCCGAAGCGATCGACTGCTTGAAATTCCACTACCGCGAAAATACGTCCACACCTACACTGCGTTATGGTTACGGTTCGCCTGCTTACTTTCTAAAGTGCATTATTTTATAAGAGGCGGGTGGACAAGCTTATAGTTTACAAAATACTGTGGATAATATACCTATTGAGTGGATTGTATCTGTATAATCCAGTGCAATAAAGTGAAGTAGGTACACGAAATGTAGCTCAAAACTTGTTTTTCGTTTCAAATTGTGTTGTGGCATAGCAGCCACACCCTTACGTACATCACGGATCATGGGGACAAAATAATAGGTTCTGACAAAACTTTAGAGAAAGTTGACTGCTTGATTTATTGAACTGATCTTTAACATAAATGACATACTCATTCTAAATTGGTCATTGATATAAATCTTGCAAGCTCGATAAAGAGGGTTTCCTATGTTGTATGGTGTTAAGTCCCCCGCAGTGATGTAACGATTGACAATCGTGGTCAATGCTAAAAATCAATTTGAAAAACATTTGTGATTTGTGAGATAATTCAAGTGATTTGTGAGATAATTCAAGAAGTGGACTGTTCCATCTAGAATTCAGAAGTTTATAGGGGAAAAGCTCTTTACTCTATAATAGACGATGGTTTCATTAGCTTACTGAGAGCTACCCAAAGATTGATTCACGTTATAAAGACAGCATCTGATTAGTGATGATTTGCTATTATTGTCTGTCATTAGACTAAGCAGAAAGATCAATATTTTTCCAATTTCACATCTTTGCCAAATTGTTTACAGGCTATATGAAAATATAATGAGCTACCATGATAGAAAAATGTATAATTAAATAATACAAATATATTTTCCTTGGTGGATATATTGGTGAATACATCCAATATATACCCAATTAACAAATTAACAAGAATCAACAATTGGTATTAGATGAAGATATTCGATCCGGTGTGACTTGAATTATAATAATTAGTCATTATAATTATGAGGTGGGGGTTAGGGTTATGTAGAACTTGGTTGAAGGCAAGGGACTTGAAAATGTAAATTGGTTAGTAGTATTTCTCCTCACTATAGTGAACCACACGAAAATAGTTTATTAGAAATTGGGACAAATGAGTGCAACGTTGCTAAATAAGAGTTGATTACAACGTAGATTGTGATGATGGTTGAAGCTGAAAATGAGGTGTTTTTCACAATACAAGGAGCATTGTTGTCAGGTGTACCTGGAAATCCTTATGACATAGAACGCTCTACCTGATCTCAGATTGTATAGCACAAAAATAAGCCTAGAAGGATTTTGAAATATACATCCACAGCTGATTATAAACGAAAATTAATATTTTTCAAATATTTCTGACGATCTGGCAATGTGTGTGGGTGCGGGGGTGAAATGAGTTTCCCAACAGTTCCAATTTCCGTCGGACTATTTTCTTGCGGTTGACTAGGAGTCTATAGTGAGGTCCACGTTATAATGACAGTATTTGATCAACTTTGGTTTTACTATCCTTGTCTATCATTCGAAATAGCCGGTGGTACTATCCTTTTCTAGGTCCAAAACGATGCCAATTATGTTTTTGACAGTGTAGAAATATAATTAATTAATGCAGAGAATCGGCATCGCTATTCTTCTATCTTTATCCACTGCCATTATAACATAGACCTTACTATATCTTTATCCACTGCCATTATAACGTGGACCTCACTATAGGTTGAATTCTTTTATACATGTCAATATACTGTATTTAATCGCTCAAGAATAGTCCGATGGAAATTGGAACAACCAAGTATCTTCTAACGTTCTTGCACCCTTATACGTTGCCAATTCGTAAAGTATAGACTAAAATAAAAATATCGCTGTAAACATCGTTTATCCACTATTTTTTTCGAAACTTTGCAAACATCTATTCCAAATTCCATCAGACAATCATAAAACTACCCAGAACTAACTGATCATTTTAGAATATCCAATCATGAATTTTTTCGTTGACAAAATTGTAGTCAATAATAATTATTATTGTTTGCCAACTATTTATTGTAGTTGATAAAACGCTCACTACAGCGCTGAAGGTATCGGATCTCCGTTTGGATATATAGCCTCTCGTTATCAGGGTTCGATCAGCTGTCTCATTCAAATATTCAAGATGGCGGATTCTGCCGGAGCCGGTTAATGCATGAACTACGAAAACTAGTTCACGAGTGTATTTTGTCTACTTTTTCAGTCAAATTAATCAAGACTTTGCTTCAGATTGATTAATTAAGATACTGTTTAAATTTTCAGAGCAACAGTATGCAGCTGCCGACTCGAACAGTTCCACGCCAACCAAGTCGTTTGTGGCCTGCAAGGTCTGCGGCGACAAGGCGTCCGGATATCACTACGGTGTCACCTCCTGCGAAGGCTGTAAGGTACGTCCTCAGGTTACCTCTGAAGTTTGAAACTCTATAATCATTGAACAAATCGTATTCTTTAATACCCAATGGGTTACTACCTCCTACGGAGGCTGTAAGGTAGGTCTTCAGGTTATCTTACCTTCTTATGTCACTGAACAAATAGCATACTTTAACCCTCAATGGGCTAATACCTTCTTCAATGACTGTTGAACGTATTAAGGTACGTTTTCAGGTCACCTTACCTTCATAAATCATTATGAATCACAAATTCATTACTGCATCGGAGTAATTCATTGATTGTGTAGCATCGAAGACAGTTCTTAAAATAGAATGTGAAGAACAAACTTTTGTCAAGACAGTAGAAAAGGTGGCGAGTCTTCTGATTCCCACAAGATTCAACCAAGTTATGTCTAGTCATGTCAGTCATATCATTATGTCAAATCTAGAGACAGATTGAAGACACTGAGCTTGTTATTGAAAATGACATCATCGGTAGGTACTATGATACACTTAATTACATCGTCAGGTATGAAATACTTTAACTTAGAATCCTTTTTTAGAATTTATAAAAATACTTATAGAAAGGTCCTGAATGCCGCCAAAAAAATTGCCGATAGTACATTTATAAAAAAATCTTCAAATCAAACAAGAGCAATATGGAAACTAGTTAAGACTGAGACAGGAAAGAGTACCGCTTCAACATTAGAAACAAACATAGCCAATGAAACTGGAATTATAAAAGGAGGCAAAGAAGCTGCAGATTTACTAAATAATTATTTTATAAATACTCTGAAAATACAACAATCTATCTGTAAATATACTGAAGTAGATGAATTTTTAAAGTTCTTTAGCAGTGTTCATCGACAGTCGCGCAATTTGATCCAATAAGTGGAACAGAACTCAGAAAGATAATTAAATCATTAAAAAATAAAAAATCCTATGATCACTACAATATTTCAAACTATCTAGTAAAGCAAACAGCCGAACATATAATTGAACCTCTGACTTATATATTTAATGAATCAATGAAAGCCGGTTGTGTACCGTTAAAGTTGAAATATTCTAAGGTAGTCCCCTTTTATAAATGAAGTGCTGAATTCTGTGGATGGAGGATCCAGGGTATGTGGCCTGATTGCCGATCTTTCCAAAGCTTTCGATCTTGTAAACATTGAAATTTTATTGAAAAAGATGAAATTATATGGTTTTGAAGGCAAGGTTCTCAAGTGGTTCGTATCATACTTTGATGAGAGACATCAGCGGGTGGAAATACAGTCTCACTCTTTTGTGTATCAGTCGGAATGGTTACAGGCGAGGAGTGGGGTCCCTCAGGGATCAGTCCTTGGTCCTTTGCTTTTCCTTCTATATATTAACGACTTGCCACCACACCTTGAGCCAGCACACTGTGTTTTATACGCTGATGATGTAAGTATTTTATTGAAAAGTAACAGTCAGCATGATATGGAATCTGAAAGTAGAAGAGCTCTTCAGAAACTAGAAGAATGGCTGGCCTCAAATATGTTGGTACTAAATTACAATAAGACTATGCAGATTCCATTCAGGACGGCTCGGGAAGCAGTATTGGATACGAGAGATGGAAACATAGGTTCAGCAAACGAGGCAAAGGTACTTGGAGTAGTGCTGGACTCTGAACTCTCCTGGCGACCTCATTTAGACCAGCTAAAAAGCAAACTAAACTCAGCAGTATTTGTTCTTAGAACCGTGAAGAAATTGCTGGATGCAGGAACGCTTAGAAGTGTTTATTTTGCTGTGTTCCATTCTCTTCTTTCATACGGTGTTATATTTTGGGGCAATTCAACTCATGCAATACATATATTTAGGATTCAAAAGTGGGCAGTTAGAGTGATGGTGGGTGAATCTATTAGAGCAAGTTGTAGAGATTATTTCAAAGAGTTAAAGATTCTCCCACTACCAGGTGTATATATTTTAGAGGCTCTTTGTTTTATTGATAGGAATAAAGATAGGTTCAATACAGGAGAGTTGTTCCACTCATACAATACCAGATATAGACAAAACCTCAGAGACGACATTCATCGAACTGGTATGTATGAGAGGGGGGTAAAGAGTGCAGGAATTCGGCTTTATAATTCATTGCCAACACGCATAAAAGCTCTTACAGGTGAAAAGTTCAGAATTAAGGTGAGGGAGGAGTTGTTGCAGGTTTGTCCTTATTCCAGTGAGGAATTCTTTTTGCATTATAGAATGCAAAGATTGACGACTTAGATTATAATTGACAAATCCTTATACCCCCCCTTCCATAGGTGGTCAGTGGGATGAAAAAAATGAAATGTCAAGAATCCATTTGAATGGATTGAATATTTATTCACGTCATATTCATAATTAATACCATTTATCAAAATCTGATTGTTTGGGTTGCCATCGTCGATTATTGTAAGGCATGCTTTGAGGTTATTTTGCCTTCATGAAGTAGGCCTAGGCCTATTAACAAAAATCTTATAATGATGTTAATATTTCTCATATTATAATATAATCGTGGACAATACCTGGATAAGTTCAATCAGCGCAATTAATACAGATCTATTGAGTTTGGTGTCATTTTATTAGGGTCTGTTTTTGAGAGCATGTAAGACCATGCATGCAGATGAGAAACAACATTTGGAAATGGCCTTAGAAACACGTCTTGACTTGTTAGTCGCTGCGCACACTGAACGCCATCAGCAAGTGCACGCGTTCAGTGTGTTTCTAAGGCTCATCTCAGATTGTGTTTCTTATCTGCACGCATAGTAATGCATGGTTTCGGGTGCAGTGCACATAAGTGCATTCAATGTGTACTCTAATGTTGATGATAATTGGCGACAATGTGTGCCATTAGAAATGGAGGCACTGTAATTGATAGATGAATAAATAAAGAAGGGACTCTCAGGGTAATTGGGTCAATGGTTAGTTAAGTGGCCCATTCAGTCACCTCTGACAACGAGCAGCTGTAGCCTAATGTGGATTCAACTCAACTACTCCTGAAGACTTTAAAAATTAATAAAGAAACCCTTAATATTCTATAAAATAAAAATATATATTCATTTACCATTCACTAAGGGAAGAGAGATATCTCCTCTACATGGTGACTCGCTAAGGTGAGAGGATATGCGGACCTGTACTGCAGGGCCCTGTTGCCTGACAAAATACAAGCTAATCTTTCAGTAATTTTCTATTCTAATAACCAGTTGACTACTAATATTATTTGTTTGTACTAGGTGCGCAAGAGAAACTTACATATTTGAAAAAAATCTTGTACGTTGAATTGGTCGTGTAGAGGGGCAGGAGGGAGCGCATCTGGAGGGAGAAGTTCTCAAGTTTATCCTCCCTCAAGTAAATTAGCCATCATGCTCTGGTCTAGAGTCTAGCAGCGGGCCTTCGCAGTTGAGAGCTTCAATTCAATTTCAATTTATTAAAAACACACAAAACAAGACAAAACAGAATTACAAAGAATTACGAAACAAATAAAACACAATAAAATCTTCTAGCTTCTTTTGTAATGGTTGATCACCTTCCGTGCTCGATTTGTAATTCCTCCCCACAGACTCTTTCCTCGCCATAATTCGATTCTGTCGTGGGTTAACTCATTAAAGGAGTGTGGAAGTGTCGCTAAACCCAGAGAATGGACTTCAACGAACCATCAGAAAATATCGAAAGAGTAAGGCAGTCAGTTGTGGGTTCTCCCAGGCGTTCGGCTCGCAAACACGCAGCTGCTATGGCAATTTCTGACTGCACTGTTCGACGAATTTTCCATGAAGACCTTCAACTTTCATCCCTATAAATTGGCTGTTGTTCAAGAATTGACTGAACTCGATTTCGCTGCCCGTCAAAATGCATGTGATATGCTGAGTGACAACCTGCCTGAAGACGCGGTCATTTTTTTAGTGACAAGGCTCATTTCCACATGCGATTCGTCAATGCGATATTTTTTACTTTCCTTGCCCTATTACCATAGGTAAGGAAAGTATTGCTTTCCGAAAAAAATTAAGGTACCCCAATTTCTAAATTTCTATACGTTTCAAGGTCCCCTGAGTCCAAAAAAGTGGTTTTTGGGTATTGGTCTGTATGTGTGTGTGTGTGTGTGTGTGTGTGTGTGTATGAGTGTATGTGCGTCTGTGTACACGATATCTCATCTCCCAATTAACGGAATAACTTGTAATTTGGAACGTAAGGCACTTACAATATAAGGATCCGACACGAACAATTTTGATCAAATGCGATTCAAGATGGCGGCTAAAATGGCGAAAATGTTGTCAAAAACAGGGTTTTTCGCGATTTTCTCGAAAACGGCTCCAACGATTTTGATTAATGTTATACCTGAAATAGTCATCGATAAGCTCTTCAACTGCCACAAGTCCCATATATGTAAAAATTTCAGGAGCTCCGCCTCATCTATGCAAAGCTTGATTTTAGATTCTCAATTATCAGGCTTCAGATACAATTTAATCAAAAAAATTCGAGTGGAAAATATTCAGCATGAGAATCTCTACAACTGATGTTCAGTAACATTTTCACCTAAAATTGAAAATAAGCTCGAAATTCGAGAAAATGTGATTATCCAATTGCAAACTGTTGGCAACTGTTGATCCTTTTAAATGATTCACTATGAAGAGATAGCACACCTCGTGTGTCTTCAGCGTTATTGCCCTGTCACCAACTGGCTCAAATCTTTGAATAGTAGACTTAGATGCGCGGGAACACTAGCGTCAGGTGATCAATTTTTATAACGGCAAGGAAAGTTGTGTGAGTGCGCCACACCAGATTTTTATGGGTTTATTTGAAATCTCTGGTTTATGTCAACCGACCACGGACCATAGCACACCTCAAGAACAACATTCGCGACGCCATTGCTAACATACCGATTGATATACTGCAACGAAATTTCTAAAATTGACTTCATAGTGTATGCGCAATGGGGGTCGCCATTGGTCTGATCTCATTTTCAAGACTGCATGGAAAAAATTGAGATATTGTATTCTCATATAAAAAAGACCAAAACAATATCTGAATTACTTTTGTTTTTATTGACCTTTCAATTAAGTAAGTTTCTCTGGCGCACCTTGCATTAATAAATTGCTCTTTATTGGTGGCTGTGAGTTGGCAACCTTTTTCATGTCATACAATTCAATTCTCTACTGTCATTAATTGTTCTGTCTAACAATAATTGATGTTTGTTTGTTTCGTGCAGGGCTTCTTCAGGAGGAGCATTCAGAAGCAGATAGAATACCGATGCCTGCGGGATGGAAAGTGCCTCGTCATCAGATTGAACCGCAACCGATGTCAGTATTGCCGGTTCAAGAAATGTCTCGCCGTCGGCATGTCAAGGGACTGTGAGTCATATTTTTTTCAAATGATCTCTTTCCTGTGTAGGGCTACTTGTAATATAAATATAAAGAAAATAAAAATCTCAGTGCCCTTTTTTTAAATATTTTATCACAACATGTTTCGGTCATTCATGCCATTTTCAAGTGATATGAATTAAATAAATAAATACTACTGGAATATTCTTATTTTGATCATATGTTAGTGTATTCATATGTTTTTATGAACTAGGACTGTAAATTTTGTAAAATTTTAATTCATATCACTTGAAAATGGCATAAATTTTCGAAACATGTTGTGATAAAATATTTTAAAAAAAGGGTACTGAGATTTTTATTTTCTTCATATTTTTTTCAAATGATATATTTTTTTACATTGAAAATATAAACACATCATGTGAATCATTGAGAAAAAGTCAACAGGCTCAGCCCAAAACTGTATTTTTTCGAAAATTTGATATAAAATTATTTAGATCGGTTATGTATCTTCACTCCAATCAATTTGAGTCAAATTGGAAATCAGATTTCGCAATATATCCTAGTTCCGAAAAATAGATATTGGGTGGTAGAGTATATGCTTATTCATTTATTGTACATAACACTATTTTATAATATAATTATGACCATGGAGGAAGAACTAGGCTGAGCCTGTACTATTTCTCTCCAATATTTCGATAAAAAGTTAATGTTGTCTACAGTAATGAAATCGCATATCACTGCTTATAATGTATAAAGTTGTATATGCTTCAAGTAGCATGTCATAGATATTTTTTTTTAGATCTGAAACAATAATCAAAATACATTAGTGGAATCAATAAAATTATTATTCTCAACTAGAAGAAAAAGGATAGTGCAATATTAAAACAATATCAATATGTAGAAGAATGAATTATTATTCTTTCAACTTTCATACTTGAATTGGATGTCTTTCTGTTGAAGTAAAACATTTGAGACTTGGGACAAAATATCGGCGTTGCCAAATTGTTACCTTCTCATGCAAGTCCATAGTGGCTGTGTTGTCAAATTGAATGTATTCATTCATATGCACTGCATAGAAAGGTCGCATTTTTGCACAACCCAGCAAATTTTGCTAATATTTTGGCGAATTATCTTCTTGCTTAATTCAGAGAAGAGAGTATATGCAATTCATTTTCTACTCTCATTGTCACACACACTGGTACAGCATTACAGTAACTATAGTCCGAGAGATATTAATTTTTACACGGCTCTCTCTCGAAGACAGAGAGGCCCGATGCTTCTTCCTCCACTAATCATTCCCACTACCTAACAGCATTCTCCCTACTCTTGTGTCAGCATCCAATTGTGTGTAGCATGCTTACCCCTCTCCACTTCTCTGTCCATGTTACAAACTTTGGAAGGAGAAATCGGTTTCCCCTCTTCATGTTAAAATTAAAATCTCTCATATTTTAAGACTATAGTCTGTCCAGACTGCCATGAGCCCTGAAATATTAAGCCGATCCTCGCTCCCCCACGCGCAGGCACACACGCCCGGCCTACCTGCGCCATTGATATACTATGTTTACTACGTAGTATAAAGGTAGACAGACCGTCCCTTTACTCACACACACAGAAGGGGACTGCGCTTGTGTGTGTGAGTAGTAGGAGGGTCGGCCTAATCCTTCAGAGCTCATGCCTGTTTGGACAGAGTATAATCAGTTGTTTCCTGATAGATTTGGCCTCGGTTGCACAAAAGCCAGTTAAATTTTAATCGTGATTAAATGTCTCGAGAATAGAGATTATGTAAAGCCCGGGATCCTGGTCTATTTGGAATACCTACAAATCCCGGGATAACTCACCATCTCGAGAACCAATCAGAGAAGCTATTTTCCAAAAAAAATTGGTTCTCATGGGATTAAATCATAATTAAAAATACACCAGGTTCTTGTGCCTGGAGCTTGAACTTGTTGATTAAATTTGAAATTTTTTTAATCACATTGATGTCTATTATTGTTGCGCATCAGTTTCTGATGCAAGTCAAAGCGACAATATTATAATAATTATTGATAATTAATTGAATTGATAGTGAACCAAGACACATCACCACTTGTTTGATGCATTCTCACCAACTTGTTGCTTAAATTCGAATTATCTTTGAATATTCATTTTATATTAATCATTTTAATTTGTTTTTCATCAGCTGTACGGTACGGACGCGTGCCGAAACGGTCCCGTGAACGACCCGGAGGCGTGGAGGAGACGAGCAGCAACAGCCAGGGAGCGACGCGAGTCTCAACCACCAGTAGCAGCCAACCGTCACCCGGAGGAGGGGAGGTGCCTCCCTCCCCGCTCGCCCCCACCACCACCACCACAGTGGTCGTCACCAGTGGAGGAGGCGCGGCGATGGGCGTGGCCAGGGTTGTCGCCAGTGGAGGGGGCGTGGCCAGCGTGGTGGTGGGGGGCGAGTGGGAGCCCTCATTGGCCGCCTATGATGTAATTCTCAGCGTGGCGCAAGCACATCACGCAAACTGCGAGTACACCGAGGAGCAGACCAGGAGTCTCATACGGAGGCCTCTGTCGTCGCCGGTCAGTACTAGTTTTGCTTAGTTAGCACTTTTGAGGATACAGTCACTGATGTCGCATCCACGTGTTGGCCCAATGAAGGCCAATGACGACCAGCGCCAGTGTGTGGATGCGTGGTTTGCCAGCGCTGGCCTAGATGTGGACTAGGCATTACCAGACTGGGCCAGCGACTGGGCCAACATGTGGACTATAGAGAGGTCCACGTTATAATGGCAGTGTAGAAAGATAGAAGAAAAAAGTTGCCGATCCTCTGTCTTGTCAATGTCTTCTATGGAGGGTAACTGATACCGGTTTATTGATGTAATATTAACTGTTCATTCTCGTTCAAAATAATCAATTGTATTTTATTAAGCAAGAAATTATATTTTTCAATAATTTCATAATGAATTTTTATAATTGAGATGAAATATTTTGTTAAATAATTATTAATTCTACATTTTTAAAAGATGATCTGGCAACAGAGCAAAGCGAGAAAGGGATAGCACTATCCGCTTTGTTGAATGATAGACAAGGATAGCAATACCATTGCTAATCAAACACTGCCATTATAACGTGAACCTCACTATAGGCATAAAGATTTTCTGATTTAAGGCAAATTCCCGCATATTAGTATTATTGAACGTGTCCGGTAAAGTGAGAATATGATTCCCATGAGCTGTAATGGGTTCATTCATACTCGCTCTGCAGGGCTAATATTGGTTGAAGCCCCATTAGAAATCGTGGGACTAATATTTTCACTGTACCAAGCACGGACACTGATACCATAGAGAAAAGATGGCATTAGAAGATATCCAATATTGATTACGCTGCCAACAGCCTGTACAACTTAAGACCTACAGCAAATAAATTTATTTACAATACAAACATAGAAACCATCAGAAGACAACTTATATACATAAGCAGTAAAATCATTAATACAATCCCCGAACAGTATATTGAATGTACGAGAATAACTAAAAAACTAAAACAGGATATTAACACCTGGATCAAATGCAATTAGCCTACGTCTTCTCTCTATGAGATGTTTCTCTTCAAAGTGTACTCTTCTGACTTGTGTGCTTGCTTATTCTGCAATCTTTGTAATTCATCTAGTATTACAAATCTTTTTCGCCACACTGCACAGAAAGCAGCTGTTTTCCAGTCCCTACGTAGATCTGAAAGACATTGTTTGCAGACGACTCTCGTCTGACGTCAGAACAGGTTTCTTTCCGGCCTAGGCCGGAAAGAGTACCCTTTCCAGCCGCTAACATGGAACTAAGAAAGGTGATCAAAAAACAGCTGATCAAAAAACTTTTCATTATTTGTGTTCATTATTCAATAATTAAAACATTTATAATAATATCATCTTATTGTCATTTGAAAGAATAAAAAAGTATAAACTCAACCTCCCACATTTAGACAAATAGGAATAAAAATAAAAATACTTGGACAATTTCCTGATGTTCAGATTACCTCAGATTTGCTAGAGTAACTTATATTATTATTTATATATATATATATTGTTTATTTTTCTGTGTGGCGAAAAAAATGTTTTTCCGGCTCTCAATCTTGAAAGCCGATTTCGAGCCGGAAAAGTCCAATTTTCGGCCCTAGGCGCGAAATATACTATTTTTTAACACCTGGTCCTATCGGTTTCTTTTTTCCATCCTTCCCTTATTATTCTCCCCCATCCCAACCTTTCATATCTACCGTCTATTAACTTTTCCTGATACCTTTTTCACCTTCTCAAGGATTGAAGGTTTTCCTAGTACATGGAGATCCATACTTGGAAAACACCTTCAATCTTCCATTCCTTTTTTTGCACCACTTTCTTTTATTTTGTTTAATGTGTATTGTTGTTGTTTGCATGTCTTTTTGTTATTCTTTGTATTAAACTTGTATGTGTGTGTAAAAATAAATTGAATATTGAATATATTGATTGAACATAAACGCCGTATACCATGGGATATCTTCTTATGCTATCTTTTCTCTATGATAAACCTAATAAGATATTGATGTTATAGTGATTGAATATGCTCAGTGCGTATTTATTGAACGAATAACTGGAATAAATGGATGAAACTGACATGCTGTGTTTGTTTTGTAGCCGTCGGAGCAGTGTTCATCGCCGGAGGTGGCCTCGTCGACGCTGGAGAGTGCAGAGGAGGAACGCATTTGGCTGTGGCAGCAGTTGGCTCTCCATGTAACACCCACTGTGCAGAGGATAGTCGAGTTCGCCAAACGTGTGCCAGGTATCAATCGAAATAAATCTCACAACATTTTCATTCTTATAAACTAGTGAGCTCCCGGGCTAGAGAGCTCCCTCAGAAAAAAAAATGATTATAATATAATTGAATAGACTTAAAACGTTGTCAAAAATCCACTTTAATTAAATAAAAATTAATATTTTACAGGAGCATGCTTTTGTGTGCTCCTGTAAATTTTAATTGTTAATTTTTATTTAATAAAGTGGATTTTTGACAACGTTTTAAATCTATTCAATTATGGGAAAGTTCCACAACATCAACATTCACGCTACAAACTTAATTATAATATAATAGAACATATAATAAGTGAACAATAATGCTTTACTTACTTACATAGATTAAAGGTTATTTTGTGGTTGAAAATTGTGGTGTATCGGACATGAAGGTACTTTCTAGTCTTGCGTTCAAGTGTGATTAAAGTCGAGTGATAAAAAGTAAAGTGGAGGGTGAAAATTGTGGTAAAAACATTGTAGAGTGAAGGGTAAAAACATAGTGGAGCGTCGAAGGTAGCTTCAAGCTTCACTATGTGCGCCACCATTTATAAATATATAATATATAAATAGGCTATAAATAAAATAAATAATGCATGAATAGGCCTATATTTATATTTTTTTATTAATGGAGACAACAGGCTGAAACCCATTCTGCCTCTTTCACACAATACAATATTTTCAACATATTATACAGGTTGAAATACAATAAGATAGAAAAAATATAAAAGATAAATAAAATAATATAAAAAGTTAATAATCACTGAAATAATCGTAACAATAATGATTGATTATAAGAATTATCATTAAACAAAATAGAATCAATAATAATTATAGATAAAAGAAGAAGAAAGAATGAAGAGAGAAAGGAAGAATGCCATCGATATTGTAGGTAAAGTATGATATGCAAATGAATGTGGGTTGTATTTAGAACAGGGAATCAGAATAATGCGGGAAATGTGGAGCAGTGGTAAGGAAGTAGGTGAGTTTATGCAGAGAGGCGGACACTTGAGGCAGGATGGGCTCTGGGTTGTGAGCAAATGGAGATGCAAAAGACAAAAGGAAGTTTTGGCACGTACTGTATGAATGGCAATGGATGCAGGCGAGTAATTGGAGAGAGAGAGAGAGAGGTGTGTGAGGTTAGTGAGTGAGTGAAGAAGAAGATAGAAAGAAGAGGGATAAAAGAATAAGGAGACGAATTGGGATGACAATGACGAGGGAGAAGAAAAAGGAGAGGGGGATGATGAAGAGGAAAAGAAGAAGAAGAAATGACAATGACGAGGGAGAAGAAAAAGGAGAGGGTGATTATGAAGAGGAAAGAAGAAGAAGAAGAGGAAGAAGAAGAGGAAAAAGAACAGGAAGATGAAGAAGAAGAAGACTTGGAATGAAAATGAGGAGGAAGAAGAAAATGGAAAGAAAATGATGGAGCAGCAATAGAGAAGGAGAAGAAGAAGAAGAAAAAAAGAAGTAGAAGAATAAGAAGAAGAAGGATGAGGAGAAGGAGGAAAAGATGAAGAAGACTGGAAATGAAAATGACGAGGAAGAAGAAGAAGATAGACAGAAGAGGGATAAAAGAAGAAGGCTACTTGAAATAACAATGACGAAGGAGAAGAAAAAGGAGAGGGTGATTATGAAGAGGAAAAGAAGAAGAAGAAAAAAGGAGGAGGTGGAGGAGGAGGAGAAGAAGAAGAAAAAAAAGAAGGAGGAGAAGAAGAAGAAGGACAATGAGGATGAGGATGAAGAGAAGGAAGAGGAAGAGAAGAAGGAAAAGAGTCTTCTTGCCGCATCCACACTCTCGACAAGTGCGTACAAATGACGACGAGCGCGAGAGTGTGGATGACTGCTTTGCCAGCTGTCGTCTTCACTAGCCTTCGCTCCGATTTTTGTCGAGACGAGGCGAGAGAAGGCCAGCCAAGCGAAGGCGAGTGGCCCAGCTGATCATCCACAATTAATGTTCACATTGCATTGTGGATGGCAAGACCAATGTGGCCAAGCTTACCAGATTTGCCAACGACTTGGCGAGAGTGTGGACTACGTAGGCATAAAGGCCAATTATCTATACTATAATAAAGGAAAGAATTGGTTTATACATGTTCGGGATAGGAAAATCATCATGACAATCGTGACACATCATCACGTCTGAACTATTCAAGATTTCATTAAGTCAAGTTATCAATTTGTAAAGTATTAAAATGGACCCTTGCGGATCACGGGTTACCTGCTAGTATTCAATAAAATCTTACTTTGTAATATTATTGACTGTGCGAAGTGAGGTTTAAGATTCAAGTCGACGGTTTGGCATTTCTCTTAATGTTTAAATGTTTGAATGTTTAAATGTTTATATGTTGCGCATTTACGGCGAAACGCGGTAATAGATTTTCATCAAATTTGACAGGTATGTTCCTTTTTTAATTGCGTGTCGACGTATATACAAGGTTTTTGGAGATTTTCATTTCAAGGATAATATAAAAGGAAAAAGAAGCCTCCATCATACGCCAATATTAGAGTAAAAATCTGGTGTGGCACACTCACACAACTTTCCTTGCCGTTATGAAAATTGATCAACTGACGCTTGTGTTCCCGCGCAACTCAAGTCTACTATTCAAAGATTTGAGCCATCTGGTGACAGGGCAATAACGCTGGAGACACACGAGGTCTGCTAACTCTTCAATTTCTTCATAGTGAATCATTTAATAGAATCAACAAGTTGCCAACAGTTTGCAATAATTGGATAATCACATTTTCTCGAATTTCGAGCTTATTTTCAATTTTAGGTGAAAATTTTACTGGACATTAATTGTAGAGATTCTCATGCTCAGTCTTTTCCACTCGAAATTTTTTGTTTAAATTGTAACTGAAACCTGATAATAAATTGAGAATCTAAAACCAAACTTTGCATAGATGTTGCAGTGCTCCTGAAATTTTTACAGATATGAGACTTGTGGCAGTTGATAGAACTTATCAATGATTTTTCTAGGTATAACTTTAATCAAAATCGTTGGAGCCGTTTTCGATAAAATCGCGAACACCCCTGTTTTTAACAACATTTTCGCCATTTTAGCCGCCATCTTGAATCACATTTGATCGAAAATGTTTGTGTCGTTATATTGTAAGGACCTTATGTTCCAATTTCAAGTCATTCCGTTGATTGGGAGATGAGATATCGTGTACACAGACGCACATACACTCATACACACACACACACACACACCACACACACACACACACACACACCACACACACACACACACACACACACACAACACACACACACACACACACACACACACCACCACACACACACACAGACCAATACCCAAAAACCACTTTTTTGGACTCAGGGGACATTGAAACGTATAGGAATTTGGAAATATGGGTACCTTAATTTTTTTCGGAAAGCAATACTTTCCTTACCTATGGTAATAGGACAAGGAAAGTAAAATGAGCCTCCATCATACGCCAATATTAGAGTAAAAATCATCAGACTATAGAATTATTCATCATAAATCAGCTGACAAGTGATTACACAGATGTGTGGTGAAGCCAGTCTATTGCTGTATTTCCATAAGGTCTATAGTTTCAATCAGGTACTTGTGGATAAGAATACTGCGTGAGGTCTACTGTTCACAGAATAATTACTAGTCATAGGAATAGTGTAAATTGCTTCAGCAACAATGTTTATTTATACAGACTTATTTCTTTTCATGTCTACGATGGGAGTTTAAGGCCCAATTCACACTGTAGTGACAAGCCGGTGACGTGGCGCTGGCGTGGCTTTGATTTTTCGCCACTCTTATATTAACATAATTATGGTCCAATGCAAACTGGAGTGGCGTGGCGCTGACTTTTATAACTTCCACATAAACATATGGTCCAATGCAAACAGAAGCTGCGTGGCAAAACGCAAAACGCTACTTCTGTTTACATTGGACCATATATTTATGTGGAAGTTTTAAAGGTCAGCGCCACGCCAAATCAGTGTGGTCTTAGATTTCTGTGAATAATTTCAAGACGTTCAGCTAATCCTATTTATACGTTTCATCTTGATATCTTTTAAGTTCCATCATCTTATCCTATCATTTTATCAACCTATATTAGCTTTCATGAATAAATTCATACATTAAATATTTTTCATACATTTTCAATAATAACATGCTTTGCATGTACAGCAGCTGAACTAGCTTCATTCATTGATATTAATTGACCGAGCCAAGTGAGGTCTAAGATTCAAGTCGACGGTTTGGCATTTCTCTTAATGTTCAAATGTTTATATGTTGCGCATTTAAGGCGAAAAGCGGTAATAGATTTTCATGATATTTGACAGGTATGCTCCTTTTTTAATTGCGCGTCGACGTATATACAAGGTTTTTGGAAATTTTGCATTTCAAGGATAATACAAAAGGAAATAGGAGACTCCTTCATACGCCAATATAAGAGTAAAAATCAGACTATAGAATTATTCATCATAAATCAGCTGACAAGTGATTACACAGATGTGTGGAGAAGCCAGTCTATTGCTGTATTTCCATAAGGTCTATAGTTTCAATCAGGTACTTGTGGATGAGAATACTGCGTGAGGTCTACTGTTAACAGAACTACTAGTGAATAGCTGTAGGATAATTTCCTAAAAAGCGACTGTATTAAAATAAATTAATTAATATTAATGAATAGTTAACATAAGAATGCATGTAATAACCATGTTGACTTCATTGTTTTTCAGGTTTCTGCGAGCTGAGCCAAGACGATCAGCTGATCCTTATCAAGGTGGGCTTCTTCGAGCTGTGGTTGGTACACGTGGCTAGGCTCACCACCGACTCTGACCTCACCTTCGCCGACGGCACCTACGTCACTCGCCAACAGCTAGAACTCGTCTACGATGTGAGTTAATGTAACACAATTATTGTACAAATATGCTGATTTATTTGCAAAGTTTTATACGTTTTTCATAGTTTATTGTTATACCGCATCTATATGTTGGCACAATTAAGGCCATTGACGATCATCAGCGCCAATGTGTGGATGGGTGGTTTGCCAACGCTGTGGCCACCGCTGGCTTTCACTGTGGACTAGGCATTTTACCACAGAATAGATACAGAATGGAAACTCGGCTATAGTGAGGTCCACGTTATAATGGCAGTGTAGGAAGATAGGAGAAAAGGGTTGCCAGATCTCAGCCTTGCCACCCAAACAGCTGATACTGGTATATCTGATCAATTTAACTGTTCATTATTGTTGAAAATAGTTAATCATGTTTTATTTGTCAAGAAAATATATTTTTTAAAGATGTGATAATAAATTTTCATGGTTGAGATTAAATATTCTGTCAATTTGTTTAATTTCTACATTGTTGATAAACGATGAGGCAACATCGCAAAGCGTAAAATAGATAGCGCCATCTGCTTTTTTGGATGATAGACAAGGATAGTAACACCATTGCAAATAATACACTGCCATTATAACGTGGACCTCACTATAGTACCCTGGCTCAAAACCCCGCCATCTTTTTAGAAAGTTCAGCATTGTAATAGTATCGATGGGAGGTTCGGATCACTTTACTGATCCGGATCAATCGGTTTCGTTCACTGCTGGGAGCCAATCAAAAGACCAGGATTTTAATTTCTAACAAGATGGCGCAGTCACGGGTCTTGGTGCACTTAAGTATTTGTGACATGTAAAAAGCATTGGTTGGATAGGCGTTTGATTGTTAGTTTCCATTCTGTATCTATTCTGTGATTTTACCATGTCAACCGCCAACAGCTAGAACTCGACTAATGCAAATGAATCATGTAAATGTTCCAGTTTCCATATGAATAGTCTAGAATTTTTTTTTAAATTACAAAATAATGAAATTCATTCAGATGACACAATAAAAATACATAAAATAGATTACACAATTGGAAATAAATTCAAGATAACAATCATTCTCTCTCAATAAAGAAAACGTTATTCAGGCTTAGTCGAATCTGTCAGACGGGTATAATTATTTTTTTCACAATCAATCGTTATATTTTCTAGAGTGGTCACAAACGTAACGATTCACATGTCCGATAGGACTGTTAGACGAAGTAATAAATCTTCTCTGTTCAGCGGTTTTTGCCTGCAGACCTACATCGAAGCCTCAGCCACTAAGTTCAGGTTTTCGACTGTACAGAGACATATCGGACATACGAAATGCTACGTCAGTGACCAGCCTTATACTTTATTTCAATTAATTTTATATTACATTATTCCATAATATATTCCATTACATTAATAATTGAGACGGTAGCTGCAATAAGGACCTACAGTCAAAAATTGTGTTTTGAGATACTGGCTGTCAAAGATTTCATACAGGTAGTGGAAAACTGCAGTGAAGATTAAAACTATCCAACACCATGTATTTCATTAGTTATTACAGATACAAATAATGTAGGTATCTTTTTCAAACGGTATTTCTACTCTATGGTTATAATTTTACAAATTTTTTATAATTATAATTTTTATAAAATTATTATTGTGAATTCTCATCGCCATTTTGGTGGCTGTTCCTCGATGATCTGTTTCTTCCAATTTGCTTTTTATTGATAATTTGTTGTTTGTTGGTCAGGCTGAGTTTGTGTCAGAGCTCTATAACTAACAGTGGTATAACTAATGTGTTCCTTCGTTTGCTATGTAAAGTGACTATCTCACTACAGACGTACATACAACTATCAGTTTGATTGTGAAAAACAAAATGGCAGCTATAAGGATAACCGCTGAGTTTTGGACACTTGAAATACGACATTTGTAGTCTCCTATAATCCAGGAACAATACACTAAAATGTTCGACACTACTTCTAAAACACTCTGTATACAACTATTAGCCTAATTGTGTTTGCTGTGTATTATATAGTGTTGTGTTTGTTGTTTAGGCTGAATTTGTGTCTGTGCTGTGGCACTTTGTGGGCTGGCTGAACGGACTGGCGCTGGGTGACACCGAACTGGGTCTGTTCTCGGCCATAGTGCTGCTCTCGCCCGACCGCGCAGGCGTCACCGACATCAAGGCCATCCAACACCATCAGGACAGGCTCATCGACGCGCTCAAGCTACAGGTAACCTAACCCAACCTGATTTGGTCTCTAATTGTAACCAAATTAGAGTATTATATCACGAACTCCCTTAGGTTCGAATTATTGACCGAGCGAAGTGAGGTCTAAGATTCAAGTCGACGGTTTGGCATTTCTCTTAATTTTTAAATGTTTAAATGTTGCGCATTTACGGCGAAACGATTTTAAAAATCAAAATAATAGATTTTCATGAAATTTGACAGGTATGTTCCTTTTTTAATTGCGCGTCGACGTATATTCAAGGTTTTTGGAAATGTTGCATTTCAAGGATAATATAAAAGGAAAAAGGAGCCTCCTTCATACGCCAATTTTAGAGTCAAAATCAGACTATAGAATTATTCATCCTATATCAGCTGACAAGTGATTACACTGATGTGTGGAGAAGCCAGTCTTTTCCTGTATTTCCTTAAGGTCTCCTTATAGTTTCAATCAGGTACTTGTGGATGAGAATACTGCGTGAGGTCTACTGTTCACAGAACTACTAGTAGTAGAAGGTAGAGTGTATCATAGATGGTAGCAGAGAAGGTAGCTGAGAGTGTTTTATTAATGCATGCATCTAAATGTCTCCGCTTCCTTCTTCCTTCTACCCTACCTTCGCCACTTCACTAGGTTCAAACACATTCTAATACATGCATAAATTTCAACTATATTCGCCGCACCACTATGTCTTGGCCCTTGAACAGCCATTCACGTTACGGTTCACCTGATAGATTTGCCTGAACTTGCCACCTGCTTGGTCAGGGTAACAGCGCGTGTGTGCCAGTTAAATTCGTTGTATTTATGCAGTTGTAGTGGCTTGTGCTGGTCACCGGCAAAAATATAGTTCAAATTCTATTCACTTGTCTGAATGATTAGATATTATGTGACCTTGTGTCCTTGTGTGTGAGTCATTCGGCAAATCCGCACCGGCTTGAAAATACCGTACCTAAGACAATTATATTGACTTGTTACTAGAACAAATATCGGGGACCGAGCTTCACTCTGGAGTACAGAAGCATAAAAAATTTATTACGAAAGAACAAATTATAATAACATTCATAGTTCATCCAGAAATGTTGTATCTAATCACAGTAAATTGAGATTAATTCCCAGAGGAATGCAAAAATTCCCCTCACAAAGGCCCGATTGCAAGAAAGGCTGTTAAATTTTAATCCTGATTAATTTCACATGAACCAAATCAGAGAAGACCATTTCAAAAAGATGGATCTACTGGAATTAATCACGATTGAAAATAACCCGGCTTTTTTACAACCGGCACTAAGTATCTGATTGAATGATTAGAAAAGTTCAACAGCTGAGTCATAATTTTGACACAGTCCCACACAAATGAACTCGCTCACTCACTTCCATCACTAACAGACGACGAAATAATTATTATCAGCTGTTTTTTCAAGGATGAATATTAATTATCCTTTTAATGTCCTTCAGCGAGTTCTCCCAGGGATGAGACCTAGTGCAATCGAATTATAAATGGTATAAACCTACTATGATCTGAATTTTGTGAGAATTGTTAGAGCCGTTTTCGTGATCCGGTGAAATACAAACATATAAACATCCAAACATTCAAACATCTAAACATATAAACAGAAATTGCTCGTTTAATAGTATAGGATTATTTTAGAATACAATAGGATAGATACTTTATGATATCCCTACTGATGTTTTCGTATTCTTTGGTGCTTATTCAAACAACTAACAAGACAATAACGTCATCTTGATCTAGAAGGGAGTGTTAGATCATTTTCCCTAACTCAGTAAAACCTCACCCATCATCCTCACAGTAGCAAGTGTGAGGTATTGCCAGTTTTCACACTTGCCAATTATTGTCGACCGATATACGATGAAATTTTCTTTTATCGATTCTAGTGTTTGAGATATATCGATTTTTCGATATTTTTGAAAAACGTCAATAATTAGAAAACTATCAGTCAAAATCTAATTCTAAGGAGATGTTTAAATGAGGAAGAAATCTCTAATAAGATTCTTATTATTTGTTCCTTTGGATTGACGTTTTTCAACTTTTTATGGGCGCTCAAAGTTGAAAAAGTACATTCGTCGAGTTCAAAGCCAATTTCAAACAGTTTGAACGCTCATAAAAAGTTAAAAAACTTCAAGCAAACAAAAACAAATCATATGAAAGGAAACTTTTTCCTATTTCCAACTATATCCTTAAGATTGGATTTTGACTGATAGGTCTCTAGTTATTGATGTTTTTCAAAAATATCGTAAAATCGATTATCTGGAAAACTAAGTTCGAAAAAAGACAATTTTACTGGATCTTTTTTGTTGAAAATCTCATGTAGAATGTATGGTTTTTAGCTGTTTCGTGGGACACTCCAAATGAAGTTTATTTGTGTATAAACACTACAAATTGGGAAAGTTTGTTATTTTCATGAACATTTTTGTAACCAGGTGAGCAGAAGCCAGCAACCACTGCAGTCACCGGGGGCCGGCGACAACAGCAGCAGCAGCAGCCCAGGGGCGGTGGCAGACTCGGGGGCAGTGGTGGCCAGCATGCTTGCCAAGCTGCCCTCACTGCGCAGTTTAGGCGCCAAGCACAGTGTGCACCTGGACTGGTTCCGCCTCAACTGGAACAAACTGAGGTTGCCGCCTCTCTTCGCTGAGATCTTCGACATACCAAAGTGTGAGGAGGATCTACAGTGAAATACAAGGTACCACTATTGTAATTTTCACAAAGAATCTATTCATTTATTGGATATAGCAAACTATACAATAATCAGAAAAGAAAAAACAGGCTATTGCCCAAAAAATTTTCAATTTATAAATTTTGTCTTGAATTGTCCAAATATTATGTAGGTAAAAACACTTTACTTATATGGGCAACTTTATTAAAATTAATAAAAACGATATAAAAACTTGTAGTTATTTCAATTTCAGAATGGCCAATGGTCGAAAATAGTCATTAAAATGTTTTAAAGTTTCTTAAAATGTTTCAATAAAAGGGTACTACACGTTTTTATATTGTTTTTATTAATTTATGTAGGTAATATTTTGAGTGTAAATGAATTGAGTGTAAGAGAGGACCGACTGCGCCCTAACTCCGCTCTCCTAGGTGAAAATAAAGGGAGCGATCCTATTCTATCTCTCAGGGATTCTATTCCTGATAGTCTCAACCGGGATTCTACCAGTTGGCTCTTTGTCAATTTGTTCTTCCCATCTAATTAAACATTTTTGAACTACCTCATGTAGTGTCTCAACCTTGAATATATTGAAATTATTTTTGTACACATAAGACATAATTATTGAAAATTAGCAATTGACGATTTAATTTGCCAATTTTCACATAAATATATCTTATTTTGCAGGTACTTAGGGTTGAACGCTTCTACAACCAGACAACTACTCAGCGCGACTGACTGGGAAATGAATGCAAGAGAGAGAGAAAAGAAAGGTAGATCGTTTTAGAGTGAAAGCGAGAATGATCGTATGGAAGGAAATGTAAACGCTCACTACAAACTAAAATAAAAGCAAACATATCATTTTAAAGCAAGGCGTCCGACTCGATCGATATATTAAGCCTACTGCGTATTATATTGTAAACTTCGACTTGTTTTAATAAATATATTAAGAAATAATATATACATACTCGAAAAATTAAAAATAGTAACTAACAAACGTTGTAAATACTGTCATTAACTTAATGGTGATGACTATAATTAAAATAAAAACTCGATGCTAGCTAAGAATGTGAGAAATTTTAAGGAGGTAGATAACTATTGTTTAGTTAATTTGTTGTTGATGCTTTATTAGTTTATTATATACTATCAATCATTTTCACATTGTTCATTAATCAACACTGCATAGTTGAATGAGAAATGGAAGGTTAGGTTGGTTTTAGTTCTCCTCATCATCATCAAATTGCAAGATAAGCCAAGATGGAACACTGAACCAGTTTACAAGTATCTCTTGTAGATGGCTGTAATCAATAAAGACGACACCACATTAGGCGTTTTTTCTTATAGAACAAAAAGCTCTCTGATTGGCTGGACAGGAATCTCTCTCGAGACGTTAGCCAATCGGAGAGCTTCCTGTCCTGTCGTGCCGACTGAAAAAACGCCTAATGTTGTCTCGCCCCAAAGGTCAGACCATATTAAGAGTTTTTTCAGACGTGTTTAGATTCGGCTAGGAAGCTCTCCGATTGGCTGATTTGGTTGTCGTCTCAAAAAACGCTTCATGTGGTCTGGCCCTAAATATGATGAATGAAGACGATAACAAACCTAACCTAACATGTGTAGCAAAAGCTGTAGATCTTTAAAGCATATTATATATTATGCTGTGATAAAACATTCTGCTCTCTTCATATCAAGAGCTTGGAGTAATTTTACTTTGATGTATTATAATGGAGTAGAAACTGATATACAAATTTAACTGTTTCCAATATTCATCATAGTTAACCGTTATGGTTATTATCATGATACGTAAGGGTATGCATAACGGTATTATTTCCATTGTTACGAAATTAACAATTACGATATTATATGAAATTCCATCACAGAATGTGTTCAAGACTAAAAATTAAAATCTTGTAGTAGTTGTAAAAATGTTAAGCGAAGAGTTGAGGTTAGTTGTAGTTTGTACCGCCAGGTGCGCTCGAGCCGAGTCGCTTGTCGCACTGCTCACGAGATTGGTTGTGAAGAGACGGTCGCCATTTTCAAAGATGGCCGCTCAAAGCTGGTCAAAATAAGAAATTATCTTCTAGGTTCTTGTAGTCTAATCTTCTAGGCTAGGTTTTGTAAACCCTTGTAGGATACTACTTATATTTTGTTATCAATGTGTGTGGACTGATATTCTTTAATTGAGAAAAAAACTGATGTTTTGAAATTCATGTTCATTCCATGAGCACTTGATTATAACTATGTTGAAGTTTAAGGCTAGGTTGCAAAAAAGCCGGTTACATTTTAACCGTGATTAATTCCACGAGAACCAATCAGAGAAGCCTTCTTATCAAAAATACCTTCTCTAATTGTTCTTGTGAAATTAATCAGGGTTAAAATTTAACGGGCTTTTGTGCAACCGGGCCTGAGAGTTTGAAGAACAAATCATGGTTCCAAAATAAATGCAATGAAACCCTTCAATAGCTTTATATCTTGATACCTTTGGATTTACACCTTAGTTTTGGTATGAACCGAATTTAATTTGGTCCAGTATAACGTTTGCAATAACTTTCATTACTATCAAGTGACAAAATTCATTTGATATACAGCGTGGCCGAAAAGTCGCTTCACATAATAAAAATTAGGTTTCATTACATCATTGTATCACCCACTCTGTGAACTTATAATAATAGCTTTTGGGATAATTATTTCAAAAGTAGTAGGATATTTCAAGTTTTTGTAATATTGATATTTAACCATAAAAAATAAATTGGAATTAGAGTAAATCAGTCCACATCGCCCTCTATTACATTCTATCGACTGTTCTGTCTCAATAAGCAATCTTTTTATCTACTTAAATAGAATTCTATCATTGTTAATTGATTTCATTGTGATTATATTATTGTTGTTATAATGATTATTGTATAGTGTATGTACAATCATGAACATTCCATTTTGAATCAGCTGTTATATCAAAGTTCAAATGTTTATAGTGCTTTCAAAGTTAAGTGAATGTTTAGAAATTAATGTTAGCCTACATTTTCTTGAGTTGAGGATGGGGTTTGTTTGAGGAAGGATGTTCTTGTTCGAAAGTCTAATTTCGTAGAATACTGGTGAGAAAGGTAACTGTTTCAAATATATATATTGCTGTTTAAAAGTCAAATTACGTAAAATTCTACTGAGAAATAATATTGCAGAACCCCAGAAAACTGGTTCTAATATTGTACAGTATTGTATCTAAAAAATGAGATATAATTAACAAGAATGACAATCAAGTAAATTGCTGTCAGATTTAAATACAATAATATTATTTATACATATTAGATCTAAAGTTATTAGCTTTTCAAAATTATTGATTACAGAATTAAGTCAATGAAATTGATGATGATTAAGGTTTACATTACTTTTCTAAACACTAACTCCCTTTATCTTTATATTAAAAGTGATTTTTTAAAATTACTGTATGAATAAATTTGACTTATTCGACAAGAATATACTTCCAAAAATGAACTCTAAATAGTTAACTTCACACAATCTTAGACAAGGTACTTAAAAATCAAACTCTACTTAGTTTTTTATCCAACTTATTGGACTTATGAACTTATTGTGATTGAACATACTAAACTAAGTAAGTACTTAGCACTTACTTAGAAGATCGTACTTACTAAAATAAGTAGTAAATTAAAAAAAACAGGGATGCTAAGAATTTGATACTTTCTTGTCTAATTTATTGGTTTAGTCATATTTTGTAATTATAATAGTGTAAATTAATTTAGTTTATTGGAATTCTATTATTTATATTGTAAATTTCACTTATGTTGATGCGAATGCATAGTGTATACATCAGCCTATATAAATAGTTGTTTAGATTTTTATAACGTATTCTTCATAATTATGTTTCACATTGTTATTGTTTATTCATTGTTAAGTGATAGTATTATGATCAATTTAGGAGAATTTCATGTGTATAGAATTCTTATGGTGTAGCCTCCGAAGCGAAATAAGTTATTGTTTTAAATAATTATTGTTTATGCGAAGAAATGTTAGGTAAATGGTATCCCTAATTCTCTATCCTACTAATAGCGGTTACAGGCTTTATTTTACTTATAAATGGTGGAGGAACCGATCTTTTCAAGATGTAATATTTAATTAATGAATAGTATTAAATCAGTTGTGGTTCTTGAATCAAGAATTCGAACTGATTAAGATAATAGATTCAGTAATTTTCCGACATAGTTCATTATAATCACGGAATGAATATAATCAAGTTCATTGAATGTTGAAACAACTGAATCAGAGCAGTGTGTGAGTGTAGGTGCGTGTGTGAGTGTGTTTGTATGAACAATGTCAGCTTTAAACTAAATAATCTCTAGAAATGCATTCAAAGTACAGTACAACATTTAGTTTAAACGCTCAGACAAGTGGAGCTCTACAAGTATTATAAAATTAGCTTCTATAAAACTATACTAGAACTCTAGGAAGATCTTATTGGGTCTCGAAAATATAGCTGACTTCTAAACCATTACCTTTTGCTTTTGAAATGTAGTTGGACTACTTAGACTCTATAAAACGTGCCAAATGCACAGTAAAATAATATTTTTTATAATAAAACTCATAAACTTTGCCTACTCTACCAAGACTATGCAGTTGGAATATCTAGCTTTTCCGTTAACTAAAATAATCAAATTATGAAAAATTAGAGAAATTTGAAACTATCGTTTATTTCTTTCAAAAATATCCTCTAGAAGAAAAGTTATTTGCAATTTATCTTGATGAATTTGGAAAAATGTGAATTTACAGAACAGCCAACATTTACATCTTATATTGTGATAAATTACTTGAAGATTCTGATTAATAGTGACTTATGATAGTTACTGTCATTTATCTAAAGTATTACTCTAATTCATTCCAATAGTATTCAAAATTCTATTCCGAAATAATTTTACTTGAAAATATTCGCTGAATGACAAGTCCGATGTTCTTTCTTAATAATTTATAAATATTATATCATTGAAAACTATATGATTGAAAAATTGTGTTGTACTGAAATCTTTTCATCATTTAGATGTACATGCATAGGTAAAACAAATCATTAAATTCTAAAAATTTGAAACTTATTTTTGAGGTTGAGAAAGAATTCTCTACTTGAAAATGTGATGAAGACATTAGATTTGAGTGGCTTTAAGTAGGTTTGGCAGTGAAAATGGAAACTAGTTATAACAATAAATTACTACATAAGGGGATATGGAACAAGAAAGCAATACGTGAAAATTAAATACTCTGTTAAAATAATTAATATGGCGGGTATATTGAAGCATCAATTATAAAGACAATCTATTCAGAGCTGTACTATTATCACTAATAGTGAATAATTCAAGCAATATCAAAATAAATAAAAGACAGGCCTATGTAATGTTTTTGTTAATTTGTTGTGTGATTAGTTTATGAATACTATAAGACTATCAACTCATTTTAGAATATTGTTATTCCATGATTAATTATCCCATCAAGCAATGAAAAAGTTTCATAATTATTTTGGATTTTCAGTGATAAGTTCAAAATTCGATTTTGAATTGATACTACTAAAGCAATACTAGAATTCACAGCAATATATAATTTAAATTCAAGAACGAAAGTATGAGAGTAAAATACTAAATATTCAATTAATAAACTGTTTTTAATTGTAAAATATGATAAGGAAATTTCAAATCAATGAAGAATGGTTGATTTTCATTTAATTTGTTATAGGGTCATTGACTTACTTTAGCAAATAATAATTCTTAGCTTAATATCTGAGTGAGAATATTATTATAATTTGGAATCAGCTAAATTTTGTAAATCCGTCCAAATCAGTAAATTGCGACTTGCATTTTTTGATCTCATATCATTTAAAAAATTGTTTTGCATAAAACACAAGATTGTTTGAGAAGAAAACTTGTATTTACAAGACAGTATAGTATTTTAAAACAGAAACTTGCGAATCCTAAATTATACAGGCTTTAGATCGACTCAAGGATAAAATCGTATAAGAAAAGATAGGAGAAAGACAATTTATCAAAATGGAAGGTTTCAGTTTGACCCAATAAATTAGAAAGGATGAGAAATCATGATAGGACATGGTTGTGAATTTTCGTTGTTTCATTGGTAATTGTGTCCGGTATTGAATGAGAGGAAAGTTTTGAATGAAATAATTTAGTAACTATAAAATGAAAAATTATCGAATGAATCTATTGAAAATTCAAGACGTTGTTCTTCGAATGACACATTCATATTTGTCAGAGTCTCATACAAAAATCTGGAACTTGAACTGAAACTAATAAATATCTATCAGTCATGAAAATCCAATTGAATTTAACCACCGTAAAAACCTCAGATTCGTTCTTTGACATCATGTTACGGCGGTTAAATGTGATTGGATTTTCTTACAACTGGCCGTGAAGCATAAAATAAGACAAAAACTCGAGAATCGAATAAATCGTGGATTAATATTGAACAGTGAAGAACTATGACGATGGTTCGAAGTATTTGATACACTCTTCTGATAATTCAAGTTTGTATTCTAAATGTGATAGTCTCTAAAATCTAATATTCAGTGTGATTAATCTTGGAAAATAAATAACGAGCTCTCTTCTCACAGAATATACACAGCAATACTTATATTTATATCACTTCCATCAAAGTACTAGGTGGCTCAATGTATCTTAGATATTTTCAATGTGTTCTAAACGTTACTTTTTGTCTCTGATTGTGATTGTTATGTCTAGGATAGAGCTTTTTAGCTTTGTATTTTCAAAAACTAATTCAACAGATAATAGATATTTAGGTTAATGTTCAGAAATAGTTCTTTCACTTACATTTTTTCAAAAATCTAGTTGTGTTGTTAATATTATTGTCTTTAAATTTGAATGTTAGTTGTTAATTGAATTTCTAATAAAAATCAATCGATGATAATTATTACTTTAAAATTATTGTTGTTATATTGTTGAATGTGAATTGCCTTTACATAATTCAACCTATCCACTGCCTCAAAAAATTCTTCTCAAAGAAAACGTTAGGATTTATAATTATAATAGCGAATAATGAAAATTCTAATATAATTATCTCGTAATATAGATACTATTATTGATTTTTAATGACTATATCATATTTATTGAATGTTGTTGTGAGAAGATTTTACAGTTTTTCGCACAAAGTGTCGATCGTTATCTAGTATTTATTGTACAGTCTATTGTATGGTTTCTATGTGTAAATGTTTTTCAACGCAAAATGGAAAAATACGATAAAAATATTAAAACTTTGTTCTCTTTATAATTATTGCGATTTCAATCATTATTGTAGTCTGTTCTATTGGATAGGCTCGTTAGAGATTATTCTATTTGTTTCAAGTTTCTCTCATAATGATAATTCTGAACGTTTTCAATTTTCACACATTCTAGATGTACAAATGAAGCTCTGGATGTATTAACGCTAGAATAATAACAGCTTTCTATTAGAATCATTCCAAATCAAATATTTCCTACAGTTACCATTGAATATGAGAAGTGGTTGATTATGGGTGAAATGATGGCTGAAATCCATCAAATGTTTGTCTTTATAATTTTGTTATCAATAACAACTTTAATTTATTTAAAACTTGACAATCCAATTGAAAATTATTATCAATAGTTTATTCAAATTAAGAATTGAATTAATCCAATTAATTTGAAAATTTAAATAATTTTGAGTAAATCTTGATTTCTAAATAATTTTTCAACCAATCAATCTATGATTGAGAAAAATATTATTTGAAATAATGAATAATTAATAATATTAAAAATATATAATTTAATGAGTTCTCATTTTTATTCATTTGAAAATCAGAAAAAACATGGATAGAACAAATTCGCTATCAAAATACACGCCAACAATGTCAACAGCTGATTGGGATGGCTGCAAGATAATACGCAAAGTAATACTTTGCGCACTAGAGCAGCAAAGTGATTCTTTGCAGCCTGCAATATTAGTGAAGAAATGCTCACTTTTCAAGGTATCTGTAGGAAATAGTTATTTGTATATCTAGAGTGAAAAGTACAACTTTTTCTCCCTGAGGGAAAAAGTTTGAAGCCTGAGGCAAAGCCGAGGGCAACAATTTCCTGAGGGAGAAAAATATTTTTCGCTCGTGATGTACACAATATTTTTCCTCCATCTACATTTTTTTATAGAAACTGCAAATTAAATCATTCTAATAACTTACGTATTGGTGACAATGTTTCCTAACAACATAACCTAAAAACTAAAACCCAAAAACCGGTCGTCTGATAGGCACTGCTGATTGTGCTATCTATCGGCCAAAGTTGTAACAATCATATCAGCTGAGCTACCAAAAATGGCTGACTCCAGATCACGCGGTTCAGATTTGAATTGCAGAATGCAGATCAAAAATATTTGTTGGCTGGTATTTTGAATAGAATAAAATATTTTTAAAATTGTATAAATTTTTATCGTCTACCAATATTAAGAATATAATATCATACAAACATATATTTCATGAGTTGATCAAATTTCTGGTTGTGGTATTGAATTCAGTTGACTCAATGACAGACACCTCTATTACGCTTTCTCATCTGAGCTTAGACCTTCTAACCTATTACCATGTAAGTTTTTAAAATAGAGATGCTTCCCATGTTATTTAAATGGAGTCACTTTTACTCCCTAGGGAGTTTTTCTGTTTTTTACTACCTAGAGCAAAAAAGTGACACTTTAGTATTGTGTTTCAGGGAGTAAAGTAAGTACTTTGGACAGTAGGTGGAGGAAAAGAATTTTTTGTCATACTTACTCAATTGCAGCTGTTTTCCATGCATTAAATCAAGCCGGTAAACAGCTGTTTGCAGAAAAAGAAAACATGTGATTTTCATTACAGCATACTATACTGTAAAGAGATCATATGTTCTCTTTACAGTCGAGTATGTTAGGACTCTACTGAGTCCCAATAACATCTGAGTAATTAATATACTAACTCAAATAATTAAAGAACTCATTTAAGGAGTTTCAAGTCATAAGAACTCATCTGAAATCTTATAATAATTTAGGCCTTTATTATTTGATTTGAGCTCGAAGGATATGTCTGTTATGAACTAGGAGCTACAGAGTAGGTCATGGTTATAGAATGCAGTAGCTCGAGCTGCAGCAGGTAATGGTTTCTGTTTCTCATCAATATTATTCTTTGTCAGATAAGTTTGACAAAAGATATTGTACGTAACTTGCTCGGTAACGTATTTACCGCATTCGTATGATAATTCTGCCCGAAACGTACCTAGTTGAGGGCAGAAACAATCATACTTATGCGGTAAATTATCGTTACCGGACTTGTTACGTAAAGTACTATTGCAAATCAGTGTTTCTCGAATCAAAGAGCATGAGGTCACGAAGTTTGAGCGATTTTTATTTTTCACAAAAAAATGAGAAAAACCATGGATTAACTAACTAATCATCCTGCGTTTTGAAACTGAAAAAAGTATCTCAGATTTGGCTGAAATTTGCACCATAGATGAAGCTCTACTTGAGAAATGAGTGAGTTATGCAGCTTCAAACATTAAATTTTCAAACGGCCATATGAGATGTTTACCTCCACTCTCATATCAGAGAAATCACTCATCTTCGAATGCTTATAATTCAAGAATGAGAGTGAATTTCGCCAATGTGATGACATATTATCTTCCCTCTCGTCAAGTACTATCATCCCTGAGAGTTCGAGCGATTTTAATTTGTGACCATTTTTGCAAAAATCCATGATGTTTCATTCAAGGATTTCATGAAAAATGCGTATCTCCCAGATTTGGTCGAAATTCGGGCTATGGATAGTAATAGTCCATGACTTTTCTCAATTTTTTGTAAAAAATGAAAATTGCTCAAACTTCGTGATCTTATGGTCTTTGATGCGTGGAACACGAATCTGGAATCAGATTTGAAAAATTCTTCACCGTTCAGAAGATATACCAAATAATTGAAAAATTGCAAATTTTATGTTTGCAGCTGCATAACTCACTCTGTATAGTAGCTGGAGGTGCCAAATTTGGCTTCGCCATTTCTCAGGTAAAGCTTCATCTATGGTGCAAATCTCTGCCAAATCTGAGAAATTTTCTCCACTGTTCCAAAATTCACGATGGTTAGTCCATGGCTTTTCTCAATTTTTTGTGGAAAAAAAATTGAACAAACTTCGTAGCCCTTTGCTCTTTGATGCGGGAACACAAATCTGGAATCGGATTTGAAAAATTCTTCACCGTTCAGGAGATATGACCAATTGAAAAATTGCAAATTTTATGTTTGCAGCTTCATAACTCACTCTGTATCTTAGATACTATACAGAGTGAGTTATGAAGCTGCAAACACGTAATTTGAAAATTTTCAATTGGTCATATCTCCTGAACGGTGAAGAATTTTGCAAATCCGATTCCAGATTTGTGTTCCCGCATCAAAGAGCAAAGGGCTACGAAGTTTGTTCAATTTTTTTCCACAAAAAACTGAGAAAAGCCATGGACTAACCATCGTGAATTTTGGAACATTGGAGAAAATTTCTCAGATTTGGCTGAGATTTGCACCATAGATGAAGCTTTACCTGAGAAATGTCGAAGCCAAATTTGGCACCTCCAGCTACTATACAGAGTGAGTTATGCAGCTGCAAACATAAAATTTGCAATTTTTCAATTGGTCATATCTTCTGAACGGTGAAGAATTTTTCAAATTTGATTCCAGATTCGTGTTCCACGCATCAAAGACCATAAGATCACGAAGTTTGAGCAATTTTCATTTTTTACAAAAAATTGAGAAAAGTCATGGACTATTACTATCCATAGCCCGAATTTCGACCAAATCTGGGAGATACGCATTTTTCATGAAATCCTTGAATGAAACATCATGGATTTTTGCAAAAATGGTCACAAATTAAAATCGCTCGAACTCTCAGGGATGATAGTACTTGACGAGAGGGAAGATAATATGTCATCACATTGGCGAAATTCACTCTCATTCTTGAATTATAAGCATTCGAAGATGAGTGATTTCTCTGATATGAGAGTGGAGGTAAACATCTCATATGGCCGTTTGAAAATTTAATGTTTGAAGCTGCATAACTCACTCATTTCTCAAGTAGAGCTTCATCTATGGTGCAAATTTCAGCCAAATCTGAGATACTTTTTTTCAGTTTCAAAACGCAGGATGATTAGTTAATCCATGGTTTTTCTCATTTTTTTGTGAAAAATAAAAATCGCTCAAACTTCGTGACCTCATGCTCTTTGATTCGAGAAACACTAATTTGCAATAGTACTTTACGTAACAAGTCCGGTAACGATAATTTACCGCATAAGTATGATTGTTTCTGCCCTCAACTAGGTACGTTTCGGGCAGAATTATCATACGAATGCGGTAAATACGTTACCGAGCAAGTTACGTACAATATCTTTTGTCAAACTTATCTGACAAAGAATAATATTGATGAGAAACAGAAACCATTACCTGCTGCAGCTCGAGCTACTGCATTCTATAACCATGACCTACTCTGTAGCTCCTAGTTCATAACAGACATATCCTTCGAGCTCAAATCAAATAATAAAGGCCTAAATTATTATAAGATTTCAGATGAGTTCTATGACTTGAAACTCCTTAAATGAGTTCTTTAATTATTTGAGTTTGTATATTAATTACTCAGATGTTATTGGGACTCAGTAGAGTCCTAACATACTCGACTGTAAAGAGAACATATGATCTCTTTACAGTATAGTATGCTGTAATGAAAATCACATGTTTTATTTTTCACAAAAAATTGAGAAAATCCATCGTGAAACACACACACTGAAATGAAAAGTATCTCAGATCCATCATCATTCCTAAGAGTTTGAACAATTTCAATTTTAGGATCCATGGATTTCATGAAAAAAAATGATTTCGTTACCTGTTGCATGTTTCTGCTGCCCTGGTAGTATTTCCAGTTAATATCCAACACTGATTTTTTAAATCAGCAGTACCCTCCTCTTGGTGCATGTTTCTGGTGCCCTGGTAGTATTTTAGTTGGTTTTTAAATCTGTACCAGGGAGTCAGAACACTTGAAGAGGTAGCAGGGTTTCTTCAACGCCTTCCAATGGAAGCATAGGCAACCCGCAACACTGATCTAGTTCGTGTACCTTGCATGTTTCTGTTGCCCTGGTAGAAATCTGGTCATTTCTAATATTCAAATGAGCTGCTATTTGAGCGGGAAATTCAAATTTCTCATGATTAGCGGGAAATTCAAATTTCTCATGATTTATACTATTTGAGCGGGAAATTCAAATTTCTCATGATTTATACTATTTGAGCAGGAAATTCAAATTTCTCATGATTTATACTATTTGAGCGGGAAATTCAAATTTCCCATGATTTATATTATTTGAGCGGGAAATTCAAATGTCTCATGATTTATACTATTTATAGTTCAGTTGATAATGAGTGTTTATTTTCAATTTCATCAAATGTAAGGCTTTAATTTGGTACCAAAATCAAACAAATCTGACCATCCTTTCGGAGTTTCCAAAATAATTTACGTCATTTGAATTCTGGAAACAGACAAAAAAAAAGGTAGGCCAAGGAATAGGTGGGTGGACCGAGTGAGAGGGGGGTGAGAGGATGGAAAGAAAGAGCCATGAACAGAGAGCAATGGAGGCGTGTTGTGGGGGAGGCCGGGGCTCACCTAGGGCTGTAGCGCCGGATAAAGAAAGAAAGAAAAGAATTCTGGAAAAATAAGATTTATTGAAAATAAAATTCCAATGCAAGTAAGTTAAGTTACATTCTTATCCAAAGCAAAGAAATAGCAGTCAACTCTGAATTATTATTTTTGAGATCAAGAAATAAATAGAGGTTGTAAACGATTAGAGTCTCAAGTATGATGGAATTGTCACAGTAGCAATAAATAATAATAAATATACATCGATCTAACTAAGCCTAATAAATTCGGAATAGAATTGATAAAGTTGGCAAATCTTTACAAAAAATTGAGTACAAATGATATTTATAGCATTTAAATTTGTTTACAACTAATTCACGGGTATACTATATTTAACAAATTCACAACTTTAAGAAAAGTATAAAATCTATTTGGAATGAAAAGTTTAGTTCAATAATTTTTCATTTTCTATATTAATCTGTAATAATTTGGTAGTTCTTTCATAACTTTCATCTTTATGAGCAGTAGGCGTATTTGACACTTTAATATTAGAAAATAAACATGCAAGTTGTCAACTTTGATTTTTCAAAGTTGTGGGATTCAAGTTTGCAGAGCAAGAGAGAATAAATAAATAAATAAAGAAAACTCTTCTGAGAGAGAGAACTTTTCAGGATTAACGTTGTGAAATTTAAAGAGTTAATTAAAATATAGAATTGAGGTTAGTTTATAAAAAAGCAATAGCTTACGTTCCAAAACTAGTTCAAATTTTAATACATCTTAATTCACTAAATATCGAAAATCAGATTATTAGAAAAATAATCGTTCTAAATCATACAAAATCTGAATAAATTTGCAATACAAGTAAAATATGAATATCTTTTCGAGAATCAGATTGAAAATTAGAAAAATGACCGTTCTAAATCGCACAAAATTTGTATAAATTTGCAATACGAGTAAAATAATTATTGATTCAATAATAGTACAATAATAAATTGCTATGGAGCAAAACACTTCACCCAACTGTCTGAATTGTTTAAATGAGAAGCATGGATTACATTTATAGTCATTGCTGACATTTTAAAGTGAACCTCAATAAAAAATGCAAATTATTATTATTCTTATTGACCAGTTCTAAAGTATTCTCTGAACACTTCCCTCCAAATCTCAAAGAATCTATAAAGATTTGACTTTGGACTAAAACTTTGTCTGATAAAATAATTGATGTTTTTATTAAAATTTTTGAAAATAAGGTTAATATTATACAGATATCAATCAGTACCTATTTATAAGAAGTAGCTTTCAGTAGCTAATGATATTTCAAACTCAGTATGTATTTTCCTACTGAATTAAAAGGCACTTTTGGACTATTCACAGTCGAGGCTTATTTTTGTCAATTTTATAATTTATATTTCATAATTATTTTATAATCATTCCACAGTCTCCAGCTTATATACAAACGTATCATTTATAACAAACATGTTAATCATTTTTACAACAAATATACAAACTACTCTAGTCACAAATATTGATTAATATTCATACAATAAACTATGAATTAGAATAAAAAATGCGTGATTACTTATAAATAATTAATATAGTGATGCAATTCTATCACATAATTGTTAGAACGTAGTTCCTTGATAAAGCCGAAGGTTTTTAGCGTTGCAAGATCGTGATACGCAACTACAGCTGCGTTGCAAGATCGTGATACACAACTACAGCTGCGTTACATGGATCTGATACACAATGCAGTGGAGTTGAAGAATGGTGATGCACAACTGCAGTTGCGTTGCAAGACCGTGATAAGCAACTACAGTTGCGTTACATGGATTTGATACACAATGCAGTGTGAGTTGAAGAATGGTGATACACAGCTGTAGTTGTGTTGCCAGGGTAGTGATACCAATGAAGAATGCAAAAAATCTTCTGATGAATCTGCTACAGGAGTATGGAAAATCATCAGTTGTGGACGAATCAGCTAGTCCTGTAAAAAATATAGAAAAATCCATCAATCATGAATTTGGAGCAGAATATGGAACTATGGAATAGTAGGTTTTTAAAAATAAATAATAGTCTAGATTTTTCTCGAGCTTATAAGCTATAGAAAAGAGATAGCATAAGACGATATCCCATGGTTCGTTCATGTTCCAAATTCCACTCTTAACTCAAGCCGATAATCTTAGTAATTATTACTTTTCGTGAAGTTATGTTATGCTGATTGTTTAATATAGTGAATTTACTCAAGCCGATAATCTTAGTAATTATTACTTTTCGTGAAATTATGTTATTGTTTAATATAGTGAATTTTGGAACAGTGGAGAAAGTTTCTCAGATTTGGATGAGATTTGCACCATATATGAAGCAAATCAGGGAATTATAGTTGAAATCACCTGGGAAATGTCAAAGCCATATTTGGCACCTCCAGCTACTAAACAGCGTGAGTTATGCAGCTGCAAAGATAAAATTTGCAATTTTTCAATTGGTCATATCTCTTGAACGGTAAGAATTTTTCAAATCAGATTCGTGTTTCTCGCATCAAAGAGCATAAGTTCACGAAGTTTGAGCAATTTTCATTTTTCACAACAAATTGAAAAAAACCATGGCTGAGATTTTCACCATAGATGAAGCTTACCTTGGACAGGACAGGACCGGGCCGGACCGGACCACACCACCCCAACGCACCGCTCCGCATCACACCGCACCGCACCCCACCGGTCCGGACAGGACGATTTCTTACCTCCATTCTCAGTTCAGAAAAATCACTAATCTTCAAATGCTTAACTCAAGTATGGGAGTGAAATCCAATGCACATCATCAACTGGACATTACTGTGCATA
The DNA here is from genome assembly GCF_014356525.2 of Nilaparvata lugens. Classification (NCBI taxonomy): domain Eukaryota; kingdom Metazoa; phylum Arthropoda; class Insecta; order Hemiptera; family Delphacidae; genus Nilaparvata; species Nilaparvata lugens. Next base: position 6,124,995 of record NC_052509.1, read on the forward strand.
GAGCCATCAAGCTTCTATTAGCAGTAGTAAAAGAACCGAAACACACGAGGCGTTTTTTCAAACAAGTCGGCATGGCACGACAGTACAGGAAGTTCTCAGATTGGCTGAATCTCTCTCTATACGCCAACCCAATCAGCCAATCGGAGAGCTTCCTGTACTGTCGTGCCATGCCGACTTGTTTGAAAAAAAACGCCTCGTGTGTTTCGGTTCTTTCACTACTGCTAATAGAAGCTTGATGGTTCTATGCACCATAATGTCCAGTTGATGATGTGCATTGGATTTCACTCCCATACTTCGCCTATCATGTCGAATCATGAAAAAACGCCTCGTGTGTTCCTGCCTAACCAAGCAGTAAAATACCTGTGGGACCGGGACCCAAAGGTCACAAGCATTTTCCAACTTGTTGACATTATTCCGCATTTATTCAACATTGAGACGGAGAAAGCAACTGGCTTAGAGGCGGAGAAAGCAGCTGGCTTAGAGGCAGCAAGTTACTGGCGTCTAGTAGGGTCACTTGCCTGTTCAACTTACCACTCAAGGATCCTGCACACAGGGACAATAGTAGTACACACTAGCTGTAGCGGGAGCACGGAATTGGAAATGTCCGCATTTCAAATCTGCATGGCATTTCCGATTCCGTGTTCCCGCGATAGCTAGTGGACGGTGGACGCTTAGTTGACGTTCCCAATTCCGATGAATATTGTTGAACACAAAGGTCCAAATATTTTCAACACTGTTAAGGTGCGTACAGATTTACGCGCCGCAAACATGAGCAATTCACTTTTAATCAGCTGATGCCAAGCTTTTTATATCTGTATCTTACCGTTTCTGTAAAAATACAGATATAGTCAGCTGATTAAAAGTGAATTGCTCATGTTCGCGGCGCTTATATCTGTACGCACCTTAACATGCAAAATGAGAAATTGTTGTGGGAAATAATCAACCATGTTAGCAATATCAAACTTTATTGTAATAAAGTTTTATAAATCAATTGAAATTTGTATAAGGTTATAATAATTAGCTAAATAAACGTCACCTTACCTAATTAATTCTTAATAATTACAATGTTATTGATACAAAAAGTGTGTACTAATAGCATCATCGTTATCAAGAACATCAATCAATTCAATTTCACTACTAAACTTGACGAGTGAATGATTGATTATTCATTCACGCGAATCAATTCAAGAATATAGAGTTTGATTATGAATTATTGCAGCTCAGTAGAAACGCATATTGCACCGATTGCGAAAATTGTACAATCAGCATAATATTTCATAGAATAAGAGGATTGAATACATTATAAATTTTCTAGTATAATGATATGAAGTTTGTAATAATATTAGCATAAAAACATAAATTTCATATATTGATCAAACTAGCAGGAACCCGTGCTTCGCAAGGATCTGTTGTAAAACTTGACGTAATGAAATTTTGAAGAATTGAAAATAAGCCTATAACCATCCTTGGTTAATAAAGAATCTATATGCAAAATTTCAAGTTATTATTCCAGTAGTTCAGACGTGATGATGCGTCAAACATAATTTTCCTATCCCGTACGTGCATAAGCCAGCTCTATATAATTATAATTATCTATATAATTATTATAGATATAGTTAACGACTGCAAGAGATAGGACTGTGGAACAGAATAGTGGTAAACTATGATAGCACCAGAAGTGTCTCAAACACATTAGTAGGTACTACATGAACTTTTTGAAAGTGATTTGAAAAAATGTTAAAACAACAGAACTGAATCCTTATCAATTCTACCTTCATTTAGAGATGTCTGGTTGAGGTATTGAATTTAGTTGGTTTAATGACTACTCTATATGCTTCCTCATCTGAGCTTAGAGCTTCCAACCTATTTCAAATGTACGTTTTAAAAATAGAGATGCTTCCCATGTTATTTAAATGGGGTCACTTTTATGCTCTAGGGAGTTTTCCTGTTTTTTCCTCCCAAGAGCGAAAAAGTGACACTTTATTATTATGTTCCAGGGAGTTAAGTAAGCACTTTAGACAGGAGGAGGAGGAAAAGAATGATTTGAATGAAACAATAATGGTGTTTGTGGTAACTTGCCTGGAATCCAGACTTGATGCTGGCGACAGAGCAGCGCGACCCGCACGTCTCGCACTGCAGGAAGAAGAGCCGCGTGTCCTTCTGGAGGATGGTGTCAGGCGAGCGGCACGTGTGACACGTCACGTACTCCTTGATGTAGCGACGCAGCACGTTCTCGATCTGCTTCTGCTGGAAGCGACCCTTGATGATCAGCTGATTGTTGCCGTCCACCGAGCCGCTTGTGCCCAACTCGGCCAGCAGGAAGTCCAACAGATGTTTCGGCTGTCGATGCAGGCTGCAAAACAAAAATCCAATAAAAAATATCGATAGACAAATTGAAAAGAAATATCGAACACTTGTGTATCGATATACAAATCGTAAAATAGAAATATCAAAGACTTATATTGATATAGGGTCGCCGGAATTCCGCCAGCCCTGAAAACCAACAAAAAAAGGTCAGTTTTTACCGACGCTACCAAAGTGGTACGCTACAAAAATAATGAAAGACAAACTGGGTCTATTCCTATTTTACATCTATCAATTTTTGACAGCACTGAACCTGTATTCCTCTTAGTTTGTAGTAACATTATAAAGGCTGAAAAGTAAATAGGCCTATTAAAAGAGTTTATTATAGGAGTAATTATTAATTTTAGTAATATTCTTAAGTTGGGGAATTCAATCATATTCAGGGGGTCAAATTTATGAAAACCTTGATATAAATATCAAAAAAATAATATCGAAAACTTATATTAGTCCAGTCAAGACAAGGTTATAGGGGGGAAAGTTGGGAAGACAATTTTTGACCCCCCCCCCCCAATTGTTGAGGGTAGTAAGGAGGTAAACATATCAAAAGTCTCCACCCCTACCCCCTGTGCTAAGTACCATTAAAGGTTTTTGCTAAGTACCATTTCTTGGTTTCTCACAAAAAACTAAATAACTATGTATCCTAAGGGCTTGACTGTCATATAACAAATTGAAGTTTACATAAAATTCCTACAAAATTCATTCTACCACTTTTTTCATATCTCCTCTAGTTTTGGAGATATCCGCTCTTGAATGTGTGACATTTTTGAAAAAAAAACACGTTTGCCACCAATTGTTTCTATTTTTGCTCTTGTAACTTTTTAAAAATCGATGGGAAAAATCCATGTTGATTATGAACGTATAGAACATTAAATTCTCTTCAATTTGATGTATAATTTCCCACTTTTACGAATTTGCAGCAGCTTTAGTGTTGAAAGTGAAATCTCCATTTTTGCAATAACAGACCAATTGACAAAGGAATTTGGAGGGAATGTTTTAAACAAAATTTTTGACTTTGCAGCTTTGTTGAGTATAGTTAGGAGAACATATCAAAAGTCCCCATCACTAACTCATGTACTAAGGGATGAGGGTGGTTTAAAAGTTGCATTTTTCAGCGTTTTGTTTCCACGCTCTTATCTTAAGAACAATGATTCAACTAACATAATTAACTATTCAAAAATGAAGCTTGATAGATTCCCTACACTTTTTGTTGAGTGGAATTTTGTGATATTCCCAACAGTTCCCGAGATATTCGCTCTTGAAGGTGTGTAACTGTTAAAATGACAGGTTTTTATCCAATGTTTTGCTCTTTCAGGGCTTATAACTCTCCAACAATGCATCAAAAAACTTATGATTATCGTAGGTTTGTAGAGCATTGAATAATCTTTAAAATGATGCATTATTTCACTATTCCAAGTTTCCCTTTCATTGTCAGAGCAGCTTCAATGTAGGGGGTGAAATTTTCATTGTCTTCCTAACATTTCCCTCTATACCCTTTTTGAGCATTCATTGCCTGGACTATATCGATATACATATCGGAAAATATCGAACACCTTATATCGATATACAAATGAAAAATAAACATTGAACACTCATATCGATATAAATATCGAACACTCTTGTAGCGATATATTAAACAAAAAATAACTATCAATCTTCCATCCTAGCAGACGAAAACTGTAACACCACATTGATTGTGTTCATGGGAGGTTGCGGTACATGTACGATTTCGACCAAGGACACGAAAATGCGTTCGGTGGGAGCTTTTGACAGTTCAGGTACCGGTCGCCATCTTGGAACAGAGTGGAGTGGTGCATGCTCACTTGCACCACGTACATGCTCACTTGCACCGCTCGAAAAGTATGTTCCACAAAACCGGTACCGGGATCAACGCTTCTTATTGGTCAAGAGTTAAAGCGTTGGTTGTCTGCTGTTTTGATAGGTTATGTATTCACATCCAGAATCTATAGACTAAATAAGGATGAGTTGTACAAAGTATTTTATTCCATTGATGGAATTAATTATTACAGGATAGTCGAAAAGCAAGAATTCATTCATTATTAATTGGCTGGAAAGTTTATTATTTTTAGCTTTATCGACCATTCTACTAAACTAAGATGTGTTTATGTTATATATAAGTCTGAATATTATATTTTGTTGATTTATTCCTAGGCTAGGATCTATCCTGATAAATTTCTGGATAGTAGACATAAATCAAGAAACTTTAATTATTAACATTTTGCTAATATTCCATAAAAAGTTTTATTCATTAACACTAATTGCATAGAAAAAGTAGTCAAATTTTCATTAATGACAGCACGAGCCATCATTAATTATTTAAAAAACTTTTTAAGGAAAAACATGATTAGCCTAGTGCTTCTATGAGAACTAATCAATACTCCAGCTTTGTTGTGATAAGATAACATAGGTCTGTTACAACCTACATAAAAGATAATATTGGCTTGGACAAGCTTGTAGGTATAATAAATTTAAAAATATATATTTTTTCAAATTATAAATTAATAATTATTATTGATTCAATAATAATAAATAATAGCTGAAATGTTCATATTGATAACACCTTTATTATTTTGTCCACTAATCTGTAAACGATTAATTTCCAAAAACGGTGAACCAGAATTCGATTTTCGTTCGGTGGGAGCAAGTAGTGGTGCACCAGTCACGTGGTTTCTGGTTACTGCTCACTTCGCCGAAGCCGTACATGCACCGCAACCTCCCATGAACACAATCATTGTCAATATCATTTGGAGAGAAAAAACAGATGTTTCGGCAGTCGACGGAGGCTGCCCAACAGAAATACACAAATCACTCAATCGAACACTCTTAAATTATCGAACTTCCATTCTAGCAGGCAGAAACTGTAACATCACAATGCTAAATCATTTGAAAAAGGAAAACGGCTGTGTTGATTATTATCCTATTATATTAAGCGAGCAATTTCTGCAAGTGTGTTTATATTTTTATATCTGGTTATTTATGTTCAACGGATCTCGAAAACGGCTCTAACGATTTTCACGAAATTTGGAACATAGTAGGTTTATGATATAAAAATTCGATTGCACTAGGTCTCATCCCTGGGAAAACTAGCTGAAGGACATGAAAAGGATAGTTCATCCTTGGAAAAACAGAAGTCGTCTGTCGATAACAGAAGATGCGTGTGCCTGTGTGGGAGATCAGCTGTGTAATCAATGAGCTTACCGTATCTCGCGAGAAATCTAGAAATGTTTATTGACTCGATCAAAATAATCTGCATTTTGTTGACATGACATGATAATTCTTCTAAACTAGAGTATAGTATAATTTTCAAAGTTGATCATTATTTGACAATTTTTAAGTGATTAGTGAGTGTTATTTTGTTATTCAATTTGGTTTGTAAATAATCTAAATTAGAACTTTTCTGTTTTCAAATGAACTGAAAATTGAACCTGAATTCAAGTGTATGGAACATAACCTACTTTCTGGACTATTTATAGTGTATAAATCAAAATTCGGAGAAGAAACAGTTCTGGGCTGTGCCTGTTAGTCCTTCCCCAATCATTTTAAAGAATTGTGTTCTGTTTATCAATAGTTTATAAATAAATAACGAGCGAAGCTCGGTGCCACGATATTCACACTTGAACTGAAGATGATCACATGTACAGAAAGCAACATGCTTAAAACAGAACGGAAACTTGAGTAACTCTTGTTGTTTTCGCCTCAATATCAACAGAACGTTTAATTTCATTAATTTGCGAAAGAGCAACTCAAGTTTTTGTTGCGTTGTTCATAATTTTTGTGGCATCACCAGGTTGCTCTTTGTCAACCTGGCCGGACACTAACAACAGGAACAGTCTATATGAACAGACATAAGTCTTCGAACGAAAACGACATTCAGGTGAAAGGCTTTTAACAAAAAACAGCAGTTTCAAAGCAGCTTTTAACATTAAATAAACAACCAATAACAATAATAATGAACCACTGGAAAATTACAAATTATAATGATAGAGGAATAATTTAACCTCGAATAGAGAAGCGAAGAAAAAATAAACAACAAAAAATCTAAGATTAAAAAACCTAACCTCAAAAAATGTTGTTCGAAGCCTTTCGATGACGACACAACATCTATGAAGAACATCTTTCTTCACACATGTTCAACACACTCTTGTCCTGTCGTTAGTTGCCACCCTTGGACAATCATTAAAAAATCCAACTATAGTCAACCGCAAGAATATATCCAGAAATTGGAACAGATGAGTGCAACATTTCAAATAATAAGAGTTGATAAACGTTGTCCAAATCAAGACAAATTAGAATCTATTAATATTTTTTGTAATACACCACCTGCCTGATTGCCAACATCTATGGATGCGATAGAGGGGAGTGAGTGTTAACTTATCTTTTCTAATTGCCATCGGAATATTTTCGTGCGGTTGATTATAGTTGACAATAGACGGAATCATTCACTATGTTTTGCAAATTCAGAAAATAAGGAAATCATTCACGTACGTTTTGCAGATTTCGGTGAAGTTGGCGAACGAGGTCTTCTTGGTGCCGATTCGCACGACTTGGGGCGGCCGCATGACGAACTTCTGCTTCTTGCCGGCGACCATGTCGGGGTTCTTGTCGCGCATGATCTCAAACACGCGGTTCAGAAGCTCGTCGTAGGTGTAGTCACGATCTGTACCCGTCCACGTCACGCTCTCGTCCTCGGCTACACCAAAAATCGGTTAATCGATAAACAGTTACTAAAATGTCAAACAATTCATGTTAGCTAATTGTGTGAGAGAGAGAGCGAAACAGAGAGCGTAGGCGTTTTTGATTGAATCAGCATAAAAATGGCAACATTGTTCCTATTATAAATTATACGCTGAAATGTGTCGTGTAAATAGAAAAACGGTACTACAATCGGTGCAAACCAACAGCACGGGGCCTTATGGCCAAAGTCATTTCAATATAACAATAGGAGCACAATGTTGCCATTTTTATGCTGATTCAATCAAAAACGCCTACGCTCTCTGTTTCGCTCTCTCTCTCTCTCACACACAATTAGCTAATCATTCATATTCAAATAGTCTCTCTCATCACTTATACCTCAAGGCCATTCATTACACACCAAACGTAGCGTAGCTAGAAATAAGTCTTTGGAAAACGAATGTTAAATCTACAAATGTAGATTTAACATTGTCTCCCAATGTTAAATCTACGATACGCTGTTGTGAAATGGACAGATTGAGAAGAAGAAAAATATAATATAAAATAAAATATAATATATTAATCACTTCATGAGTTTGCGAAACAGCAAAGAGCCAAAATATTGAAATAACTTTATTGTTGAAACAACCACGTAAATAAGTTGGAAAATGTAATAAGATTCTATTTTAGTAAGAACTGTCACAAACTAATAGTAGATTAAAATTGAAAAGGTATTAGATGATGTGTATAATTGAGTATGACTGGATAGAATAAAAATAATTCTAGAATAAAAATACCGCTAAGTGAACTCTTGAATAGCAAACATTAAAACGCTTGATATAAATTAATCCTAAAACCAGTAAAAACCAGTATGTAAATATAGTTATAAAGAGTGTTCGGGAAGCCACTGAACACCAAGTATATCATTTCCATAATTCAAGGGCACAGTGACTTTCAGAACATTGTACAAAGAATAGAGGAGAAAATGACAATAGGTATGTAGAAAATATACAACAATGAAGAAGAAATTCGTTTTGGAAAATATGAACATTTTATAGAAAATAAACACTGTTGACAAATAACAGAGATAGATTTATCGAAAGAAAAAAGTTAACACCGAGAATATTGAGATACAAATAGACTTACCAGTTTCAGTATTTCTATCCACCTCGGTATAGCATGCAGACAGAAACAGAAATTGTCATTCAAATATTCAAACAATCACCCACAAATTTATCAAAACACCAGGGGAAGAGATGTTAATTAAAGAGCTATTCATTTTTAATTAGTTATCAAGACAATAATTGCAGTTCTCTGTATAGTTAGTAGCTATTGGATTCTGAGTTATATCAAGCTAGAAGATAGTGAATATCAATAAAATATAGAAAACTAATCAATTGGTAGAAAGCTTTCAACTTGCAATGTAGCATTACTACATTTTCAATTAGATTTAAAGACAATTGTAGTTATCTGTATACTGTATAGTTAGAAGTCATTCGATTCCAAGTGATATCAAGTTAGTAGATTGTAAAACTCAATAGAATCAATTGGTAGGAAGATGTCTACTAGAATCTGATAGTGAATCTTAATAGAAATGTATTTCCTAGAGAGAAATAGGACAAGCATATAGACGGAAGTATTAGTAAATATAAATAGGATAAAGTATTAAGAGTTGAAGATAGAATGAATCATTCAAAAACACTTATAACAATGGTTAGTCATAGCCCACAGCAATATTCAAATTAGTGAAGTTTTGTAAACATAATACAAAAGTATGAGTATTAAAAATTGAATACAATATTGAATAGTTCTAGAAAAAAATATTTATTACAATCATAAACCGTGAACCTACCATGTATTGTGAAGAATGAAATGATAGCGATAGCAAAAGTAAACGAAGAAATGAGTTACTGGTGAATTACTCAAGTTAAAATTGAATAAATCCATTATTATTATAAATCCATTTCCATTATTATGGAAATGATTAAGTCCTGATATCAAATGAATAAACATGATGCTTACTGATGAATAGAAGTTTGTAAAAAATATAGCAAACTAATAGAAAAGCTATATTTTCTTAAGAATGCAAAAGAATAAAATATAAGTAGACTACGGTTAGTAAAAGTAAGTCTATCAAAGTACATTAAATGAATGAAAATCAGAATCGATAAGTTGAATAAGTATAAAAATCTCCTACAATCCCTAAAGAGCATTAGTACTAGAATAAAACAATTTGTTTTTGAAAATGCATGAATTCAAGTATAATAAGTACCATTTTCTTTATCCTCGGCCTTCTCTTTCTCATCTTCAGCCACGAGCACATCCAAGTCCTTCTTCTTCTTTTTTCTCTTCTTCTTTTGTGAGAAGTCCATGTCAAGTTCGAAATTGTCCTACAACAGAAAATAGCAATTCCTCAAGAATCTAGAATACAAGAACATAGATTTATCTGAATGTTTAATGTAGATTTGGTGTTAGAAAAGTAGAATTGAGAAAAAAGTTCATTATATGAATAGTTGAAAGTTTATATTTGAACATGGAATATTATGTTAAGTGATCAACATAAATTTATTAAAGAATGACATAAAATGATAATAAACAATTAAATTATGAAAATTAATAGTAAGGGGATGTGATGATCGTGAACTATTTTTAAAATAGACTTCTATTGAATATTTTACAAAACAATTTTAATGATATTATGAGAATGATTAGTATATTGGCAACACCCCATTTGGCATTCATTTTCAGACTGAATCCAAATTCTATAAATAGGTCGACCAAGCAAAAGTTTCAATTAAACAAGATCAATGTATAATTCAGTATTAGAATGCTCAGTATGCCTTAGAATGCTTTCAATAATGTTGTTTTGATATTTTTCATTAGAATTATAAAACTAACGAATCTATTGATATCAGTCCTGTATGAAATATTTCCGTGAATTTATTCTCTGTTCTGCCGACCATATTTCACAATCAATAATTTATTCAGAACTACACAACTTTCAGAAAAGTTCCACAACCTCAAGCTGAACCAAAACGGTTCAAATTCTAATTCATATAACAGTTTAAATGTAGATAGGTGAGAAAAATGTAACCATAAAAATACTCTTCTAATATTATATTTTATTCACTCGAACATCAAAAGTTGAGCCAACTATAACATAAATTTAGCGTTTGTGATGACTCATATCTGCTATGAATTAGACTATGATTGCTAGTCTTGGAAATACCAGTTCACAATGCTTCTTCAGATGAATCATGTACTGAGCTTATTGAGTTCAATCTATGACAAATATTTTGGGTGGCTACTGTGAATCGGTCTTGATCCACTCTCACGCGCGCATGTTTGTTTACATCATCTCTCAGTTCCCAGAACCGACTACAGGAATTTTCATTTTTATTCCACAAAACATTGTCATTCACAGTTTGGTCCGTTATTTTATAACATAAAACAACAATAACAGTTCTAAATCTGATCCTAAATCTTTGATACTGTATGAAATCGGCTAATCGGTAAATTCTGTAACCGAAAAATGCCTGAAAAATAGAAGTACATTGAACTGTAGTCCGTGCAAACCTTAGTTCGCAGCATGGAGCTTTGTCTCCAATATTATCTCAATATAACAATAGGAGAACACTGTTGCCGTTTTTATGCTGATTATATAAAAAAATGCCTAGTTTATCTTATTTCTCTTCCTCTCAAACAATTAGCTCACAGGCATTCTGGATTCTATGAAAACCGGCAACACTGTACTCCAAACTAAGGTGAAAAATATAACATACTGTTATGATTCACAATGAAATAACACATCTATGATAAAATAAAGGCTGTAACAGAAAATTGCCTGGAAAAATAGAAGTACTTTGAGCCAGCACAGTTTTAATTCAGAATGGAATAACTGTTCTCCTATCTTGAATAAGAATAAGGTTTCAGTATAAGATACTGAGTAATAACCAACTTGATATTGTAATAGGATTTGTTACGGAAACAAATGAAGATAAGAGGCAACATGGCTTGAAAGAGTACCTCGACATACTGAAGTAAAACTGTGACACCGGAGTAATAACAATAACCTACTTGATGCTGTATCAATATTTGACACGGAAAGAAATGAAGAAAAGTGACAACATGGCTTGAAAGAGTGCCTCGACAGCTCCATACTGAAGTAATACTGTGATACAGGAGTAATAAACAACTTGATACTGTATCAATATTTGATACGGAAAGAAATGAAGAAAAGTGGCAACATGGCTTACCTCGACAGCTCCATCCTCAGCACCTTCACCGGCATCGTTGCCAATTCCACCCTCGAGAGTCTTGCCACCCGCATCTGGAAGAGCGCTGTCCAATTCGTCCAAATTGAATTTCGTCTTCTTCTTTTTCTTCTTCTTTCCAAAACTCTCTAGGTCCAGGCTGTTCTCTGTTAACAAAAAAAAAAGAAGAAAATTAAAATTCGTTAGTGGTTTTTCACAATGATGAGATACAATTAGAGTTTAATAGCTTAATAAAGTGCAGTAGCTATATAATAAGCTACCAAACTCAATATAGGTAGTATAATAAATACATAGTTTTATAGAACAATAAATATAATTAAAATTCGTTAGTGGTTTTTCACAATGATGATATACAATTAGAGTTTGGTAGCTTAATAAAGTGCAGTAACTTGGCTATATAGGCCTAATAAGGTTCCAAACTTAATATAGTATAACAAATATCATAGAACAATAAATATAATTACCTCTATGCCTGACAGAGGTCGAGAAGGCTGTAATTATTACATTTTGATTGTGATTGTAATTTTAATCATATTGTAATTGCAATTTTTAAACACAGTCATTAGCCTTAATGTAAGTTATAAAAAAGCATGTCATCCGGTTATAGGTGATAGAATCACACAAAGTTTGGGATTTATTACTACTTTAAAAATAAAAACACGAATTTGTTTTCTACATCATACAACAGTATTGAAGGTATCAGGCCTGTAAATAGTGATCATTCCAAGCATTTAATGATTCAATACTCTAATAGAAGTAGTTTCAGACAAAATCCTTATCTTTTACGCTCAAGGTGCAATTCCTTAGCGACGACTCGAGACGCGTGGTTAGAGCCGCCACGGCTAGAGCACATGACCTACAAATTCATTGGATTCGATGATTCATTAGATATGACTCGTAAAAGCAATATAGTAGCCAACAATTCTAATTCATCTGCCGTCAAAACGATCATAAAAACATAAAAATCCATGAGTCATCGAATTTCATCGATTTAAGAAGCACTGGCCGCGACAGCTCTAACCATTTGTTTCAACATTTTATTTTTACGGACCAATGAATAATTAGACTGGAAACTTGAAGGCTAGCGTAAAAGGTCACTTTGCTGGTTGTCCCTTGTTATTCCAAATATCGTGAAGGAATTTCCTATATCACATTTTACGAATGAAAAATTATATCATTTTACAAAATGTTATAGATTTACCATCGAGGTCCATGTCGTTCTCTTGATTCCTGGCTGGCTCCTGATTCTCTTTATCGGTGGCCTGAGAGTCGGTAGCTTCTCCCCCCTCCCGTTCCCCGCCATCTGACAGACCCGCGTCAAGGTCGAACACCTTCTTTTTCTTCTTCTTCTTGCGGGAAGTCGGATCAAAGATCTGGAAGACCAAAGCACAACACAAAATTTATATTGGAAGCTGAAGGACAGTGAAGTGTAGTAATGAGGTAAGGGTGAAAAGGTAATGAGAGAGCCTGATGGGTAAGGAGGTAACTGGTTATTGGGTCCAAACGGGAACGCGTCAGCTGAGCTCCTTTTAAAACCACTTTCGAGGGGATTGGTTGACGGCGTCACCGAGCTACTGAGAGAGGAGCTTGGCTGACGGAGAGCTTGGTTGTCGTAAGCGTGCGAGGAGCTTGGTTGTCGACTACGGTCCCAACAACCAATCCCCTCTTAACCAGTAGGGGCATGGCTGTCGGGGAGACTAGTTGACGCCAGCGAGCAAGGAGCTTGGTTGTCGTCACCGAACCCGACAACCAAGCTCCTCGCACGCTCACGTTTGAGTGCTGGAGTTTTCGCGAGTAAACTGACATATATTTCATGCACTTACTCAATGCATTTTGGAACAGTCCTCAAATCACGTCTGGTTTTCCCAGTCATTCATTCATTGCTTTTTGATGAATTATATCACATTTTTCAAAAACCAATAGTTTGAACTTCACAAAGAGGTTCAGTTTAGGTATAGGTTCATATGTTCTTATCCAAGAGCTACATTTCAAAACAACAAGCGAGTCAGGCAAGTTCAAAATACCCTGTTGAGTGATATGATGTACTAGATAGATCCGTTTAAATGGAATTTAATGTTTGCCGTGATAGAAGTGACAACATATACAAGCTTTTATTCTAATAATCGAATTCATAGGATGTGTGAAACAGTGTCTGCACTAGTGATTGTACCACTTCCCCGCCCGCTTCAAGCTGGTTGTTTCAATGCTTAGCAGGGGATCAGCTCGCGGGGAGCTTGGTTGTCGCCGACAACCAAGCTCCTTCATTCTAGTAGGGGATCAGCTGTCGGGGAGACTAGTTGACGGCAATGGTATTTTTTTCCAGAGATCGGCTGACGCCTATGGTCAAAGCTGCGAGAAGCTTAGTTGGCGACAGATTGGCGGCGACCCGTCTAAACGTGTCCTTGTGTGTCTACTTTGTGTCTCACGTGATGGACTTAATTATAATTACAATCTTTCAAATCCTGACTTTTTCAGAAATTCAAAGACTGAACGGTGAGTAGCATAAATCTGTATGACAGGTTTTATTTGATCAATATTATCTGCTAAAAGTTGCTGTTTTTACAAAGTAGTAAACACTTCTACCTTGACCCGATGGCCGCTTTTACATTTTGGCCTACCGATTTTCGTCCAACACTTGAGCAACCTGCACATAATTATGTAGCATCTACTAACTGCTAAGTTCCGGGAACACAGAATTGGAAACGTTTAAAAATCAAATGTACATGGTATTTATAATTCCGTGATAGCTAGTGGACATTACTATGATCTACAAGCTGCTCTAATTCTCATCAACAGCTGGATACGGTTTCAGCCAATCTCCGTGTTCACACTTGCCAATTTCTCGCCGACAGAAAGCTCTCATATCAGATCAGTTGATTGATTTGGTTATCAAGAATCAGCCAATCGGAGAGCTTTATATCCTTTCGTTTTGTTGAGAAATATTAGTTTTATATATTAGCCTATTATGATTTGTATTTTATGACTATAATTTTATGTTATAAATTGTATCAATGTTCATAACAATAAAATAAATTTAAATTTGAATTTAGTAGGTGTAAATACGGCCAATTACAGTCGAAAAATTTGAATGCCGTCTGAAAATTGGTAAATGTGAAAAAGACCTTTCATATATTGCCGAAAATATAAAAAAAAACAGTACAACTGTTTTTCTTTGTGCTGATTTTTTCAGAAAAAGGAATAATTCAATCTAGTAAAATGAGTAAGAATAAGATAGACATCATTATTAATAATTGAAGGATAAAAAATTCAGTAACGACACTACTTTATTGTCCTAGATAACCTAGATTAGTCTTCATTTCTAGTTGCTTTACAATCAAAGTTCATGTTGGAAAGCTTTTCTAATGTATCAGAAACATTATAAATATGCAGTTAATAGAAAAATAGCATTGATGCATTTTATTAATAATGTTTTAAAATACAAAAAGTGGAGCAAACACGTGTGAACGACAATATTGAATAACTTTAAAAATAAAACTTTTTTAGAGAACACCGAATTCTAAATACCTTTGGATTTTGTACACGATAGTGGGAAAAACATTGGAATCAATAAAAATTATTACAATATGATAAATAAATTATTCAGCAGCTGGAAAAATAATTTGATCACGAATGGGCAAAAATGTACACTTGGACTTACCGATTCTTCTTCAGTCATTTTGTTTTAAATGGAAGCTAGATGTAGACCGGATTGAAACACTTCAATTGAAACTAAAAAATATCATAAATAATTCAAAATATACATTAATTCACAATACAAATGAAAGTTCAGTTCACCAAAAACTATTGCATCAGCCAACTTTTCTGCCAGCACCTATTCCACTACACACACATGCGAAACAGGAATACCAACTTGTTTCACTTTTTCCGAAATGCGTGGAATGTTTCACATAATAAAAGTTAACTTTACAAAATAACTTTCAAAACAATAATAAGAAAGAATTTAACATTTTCCCAAACATAAAATTCGAAAGAGTTCAAGAATCCTTGAAACTTCGACTTCTTGGAAAATACTTTGAATGAAAATTTTCAACATAAGAACTGATTCACACAATTTACATTTTAAAAATTTATTTATGTGTATTTTCTTCAAAAAATCAATAAATTATGAGTGATAACTCAATAACTAAAATGCTGAAATGGAGTGTGTTGTGCGAGAGAGATAGAAAATAGCATTTCGTTTTCGAATTCGAATTTTTAGGTTATCTTAGTGAGGTTATTTTATACAAAAATATAAACATTTTTAGATTTTTACAAGTTCTCGTATTGAATATCTAACATGGTAAGCTGTGTATATTCTTATTTATGATAAAATACCTGATATAGTTAATGGGTGCCGGTGCCGCGATGCTTAGGCCTTCTAATTTTTATATTATTTATTTTTGTGATAGGAATCTTTGGCGCCGGGACGTTTCCAAGATAACTGTTTAGTTTTTAGAATATTGATTATATTTACCACAGAACAATATATTTTATTAGTGCATAAACTAAAGAATCTAGGAAGTAGCTTTATGTGTTGATTAATACAACGCGTTATTATAGAGATACAATTCCTCGACGGCGTCTAGAGACGCAAGGTTTGAGGTGCCTGGGCTAGAGCAAATAACCTACAAATACATTAGATTTGATCATTTATCAGATATGAATTTGTAAAAGCTATATAGGCCTATTAGCCTACACTTTCAATTCATCTGCCTCTATAACGTTCTTACAACATAAGAATCCAATGAGTCGTCGAATCTAATACATTTTTTCAGGTTATTTGCTCTAGCCGCGGCAGCTCTAACTTTGCGTCCCGAGACACTTCGCTCAAGCCGCTAAAGAATTGCACCTTTAGATATTCTATAAATTACCATTTTCACAAAAATAGTATAGGCTTTTATAAAGTGAGTTGAAGCACAAGCATATTATAAGCTGAGATATTATTTGAGGGACTGCTGCGTTTAAGACAGCATCCACTCTGAGCTCCTCCAGTTTTTAGAAAACAGAAAAACTTACATGACCACCCGCCACGGTCTCGAATGCAACTTTGGCCTTTTCTGTAAAGCATCTGGTATCTTCGTGATCGGCTGCCGCCTATACTTGCTTTGTAGAAACCCCTTTACACAGGGATTATAGTGGCGACAACTAGATCTGGACCGGACCGGCTACCAACATTTCGTTTATTGCCATGTGAGGAGAAAATAGAAATTGCCTTTTCAACAATGCATGGTCAACGTCAAATAAAAAGTGTTTGGATGCTGCTTACTTACTTAATTACTTGATACTTGATGTCTGGGTCGTTGACTGGGGGTGCCAGATAGACCGCGTCGTAGTCGTGGATCCAGCCGGGTCATCTGGCAGGAAAAGGCGTCTCTTCGTCCAGTTCATTGAGCGAGTACAAGGGCCGCTTAAGAAATTGGGTTTTCAGGGCTTTCTCGAATCTCTTAAGTTCCATTTCCTGAACATCGGTGGGAAGTTTGTTGAAGATCTTCAATGCCGCTATCTGGAAGCTCTTCTGATTACTTGTCAATCGTGTTCACACGATGAAGCTATACTGTAATTTATTGTAAATTCATGTATAAACCAGAATATGTTGTGTTCGTGGAATTTCCAGGTTCCCTGCTGACCGTGTATTGTAGTTGTGGACCTCATTTCTTCCTTTCATTTGTTCATGATTCTTCTTCACATGCACCAAAGCAACGAAAATATATTGGCTGTAAACAGTCATTATCTGAAGTTTCTTGAACATCGGCCTGCAGTGTTCCAAATGATTGGAGAACGTTATTATTTTCAGAGCTCTTTTTTGAATCAGTACGGTAGCACATCCTTGCAATATGCAGTGTCTTATTTTACCGTGTATTTGTGTTTTGTCACTAATAGCGCCTACAATGCCTCTGTGTGCAGGAAGTTATACTTTCATATGTTTCATAAAATCACTTCGCTTATATGAGCTACTTGATTTAAATAAAAACTTTTAATACCCTTTTATTAAATGATCTATGGTCGAAACTAGTCTTAACATATTTCAAAGTTTTTAATAAAAGGGTACTAAAAGTTTTTATATTGTTTTATTTCATATTATGTTTGTACGCCAATCACAAGTGTTTTATAGTAATCTTTATTCTCCTCTCTTTTTCAGTTGTTTTACTCTTTCTTCAAATCGCTCGTCGGCAAGGACGTAGTCGTTGAGTTGAAGAATGATCTTAGGTGAGTGACTCATGTTTTGCTCATTAATAACTTAACGGTTCCTTTTTAGCAAATTCACTATTTTACATAGAGACACAAGTAAAGCCTGTACATATTAGATTACTGGAATTTGCTCTGAGCAAACCGCATGTAAGTTGGTCCAATGTTACAGCATCAGTAAGTGGCGATTCCAGAATTGAGTCAAAGGGGGGGGGGAAGGGCTATAAAAATCAACGGTTTACCTCCTGAAATCTAATATTTCATGTGTAGCTTACTTAATTTTTCCAATATTTTAAGCATTATTCTATGTAGTGTGAATTGTATATCCAAGGAGAGACCCCCCTTGGATTCACTACTGGCCGAAGTATTAATATCAATCAAACTCTTTTAAGGCTTTCACAAATCAAGATATATTAAAATTGAAACGTCCAACTTAAATAAGAACACAATTACCTTCACGGCAAAATCCTGTGCACGGGTAAGGTAATACTTAGGCCTATATAATGTGTATGGATTGTAAATTGAGTGTGTAATTGAAGAATTTTGAAGTGACTACATAACCTACATAACTCTAGCTACATTTGGACTGTTGTAAATTAGAATTGGAACCGTTTTGGGCGTAAGTTAGCCTGTGGTACTTTTCTATAAGTTGTATAATTCTGAATGATTGAATGAATAAAATAAATATATTATAAGGATTTGAGGCCAGTATTCACAAATACTATAGAATAGATTTTTTATGTAGTAAAACGAACAAAAAAGTACTGTATAAGCTGGATTCGCATACAACAGTGATAGTGAACAGTGAAAATATAATTCCCATACGTTCCAATGGTATTATTCATACTTGCTCGGCCGGGCTCAGTGGGAATAGTCCCATTAGAAATCCTGATAATTATATTTTTACTGTTGTGTGGGAATCCAACATCACTCTCCCAGTTCCAAAATCATTCTGTTAAACGATTTAATCCTTTGTATGTGATTCATCGTTCATTCAGATAACTTTCATTAATTTCACAATAATTTGTTAATTCTTCCAATCTACTCTCTCACATTAAATATCTTCTTTTTCAGTATTTGTGGCACTCTTCATTCAGTGGATCAATATCTAAATATAAAACTAACCGACATCAGCGTGACAGATCCTGACAAATACCCTCACATGGTTAGTAAATTTTACTCAGTTTCACTCAATATTCAAGTTTGAATTCAGTTGTTTCCACACATTAAAGTTGCTTTAAAATTGAACAATAAATAATATATAAATATTGTAAAGGACAGCTTGAGTGTACAGTAACTACTTATCCTTTGTTTTTTATTGCGAAATTTTAGGCTCGACTCAAACTTAAGCGACTCAGGTCGAGAAGAGACTCGACTCTAGTCGAGACACTCATGAGATGGTGACACTCAGACCAGTCGATTCTAGTCTCCGCGACGTCACCATTTGAAAACACATGCTCTCGACTAGAGTCGAATCTCTTCTCGACCTGAGTCGCGTAAGTGTGAGTTGAGCCTAAATTGTATGTTTTGAAGATTGAAAACTCAGTGCACAAGTAGAATCCAAGATGCACTGCATAATTCAAACTTATTTAAACCATAAATTCAACTTCAAGCAACATTTATAATAATATTATAGGTGTATGAATACAGTTAGCAGTCAGGCGTACCGAGTTTTGCGGTCTTTTTTTCTATACCAGTACACTATATCATAGAATAAAACAAACTTATAAGTTTTCTTTGACCAAATTTATTAGGACTGAATGCATTTACGCACAGATATGAGCTTTTCAAACTAAGCCCACCTTGTGTGGGACTCTCAATTCCTGAGCTGAGTGTCAACCATGCAGAAATAAACCTAGCTCCGCAGTGCAGGCTGGATGCTTTTCTGACTCGGACTAGGCGCTTAGACAGCAAATAATAGTAGCGTTGGTGGGAATGCGAGCGGCCGCAGTAACATCTTCCACCCAGCAATGGTCGGCGAAGTTCCGCCTAAAGATCAATCCAGTCGGTTATTTGATCCCTCCAGCCAGGCTCAGCTAAGCAGCCGAGACAATAGAACAATGGAGAGGCGGTCTTATTCGCGTTCATCAGCAGTTTTCTTTCTCATGATTATTTTGATTTTTGTGCTACCTATAATCAATGATAACTCCAGTCACCAGTAAAAAGTTTCCAGAAACGTGGTGTACTACCATATTAATGACTTTTCATGATGATTTTTAATTATTCAAAAATATTGTTGACATTCTGAGCCTTCAGGCTAAACTTGGGGTCGCTGAGAACGAATCTGCAATCAGAATTTCTCTATCACGAAAAATAACGAAAAAACCGAGCTCTTGATCTTTCGACAACCGTTAACAGTCATCCTGCAATGCGGCCGAAACACTTCCAAGCCAGACACCCATCTCAAATGACAACAACGCCAAGCTGTGAGAAACCATCCTGCACTGCGGCGCTAGGTTAAAGGATATTATTATTAACCATGCAGGGGCATTAAACACTGTCGTGCGTCCCTAGTATAGATTGGATATGATAGCGGCTATTTTGGGACTCCAGGTACAGCCGGGCGTACCAAATGTTCTTAGAAAATAGTAATAAAATTGCTTCATTAAGGTATCTGATGAATAGGAAAATATGAGCTGTTATTTTCGATTCCAAGATGGATTTTATCTGTTAATTGAGTGTGAATATAGTGTAGAACCTATATTCGATAAAAAAATTGTTTATTAGGATCACTACAAATGCTTGAAGTGTTGAGTTATTTTGAAAGTTGACTACGCATAGTATAATATGCCAGGTACTGCCCAATTCCAAAATTGACTTGCAGGCAGCACCTACTGCTCGGTTGCCATGACAACGGCTTTCACGCTACGTAGCTTCAGTGCGACTAGAAATGATGAGTCACAGGCAAGGTACTGCCCGATTCTTGAAGAGGGGATCTTGGCTGCCCTGGGTCTAAGCATGTGTTGAGCTAGTAGAGTGGTTAAAACTAGCGAGCTCCCCAAGACACATACGGTACTCTATTTTTTCTCTGCTTCTACAGTCCCCACTCCATGCTTGCGTCCACGCTTCACTTCTTAGTTGAGGTTATGTTACGATTGTTTTGAAAACGCGCGTGAATTCTTTTACGGTTTGGAAGTGATACGGTAAATAATTATTGTGATTTAAAGTGAGTTAGTAGTAAATATGCTTTAATGATCAACGTAATCATGGAACCTAAACATGACTTAGTGCTATCACTGATAGAAACTCCTTTCTGCAAGTGGAAAGAAGAGGACAAGAAAGATTTGTTAGCCTCCGAAAGACCACAACCAATTCTTGTGGCACAAAAATCGGCTGATGAAAGTGGTTCTCACCGAAGTAATTTTCAATTAATTTGGTATAAGTGTAACTCGTGGTTATGTGGGAGCTCATACCTAAATAAACTTTTTGTTGGGACTGTCTGCTTGTTGGAGTGAAGCAAGGAACATGGAATTTTTCGGGCTTCGATAATTTAACAAGTGCTAAGCGATCATTCCAGAAGCATGAAGGTTCTACAGAACATATCAAGAATGCTATTGGTTTGAAAAATCTTAGAAAAAATATGAACACTATTTCGAATGCATTGAATGAAAATTATCGTCTATTCATTTCTAGATTCAATGAAAATGTTAGACTGAACAGGATAGTGATAGTGATAGCATTTCGAGGCCACGACGAATCAAGTGAGTCCATAAATAAAGGCAATTTCAAAGAACTTTTAAATTTATTACTCCAAACAAGTCCATTTGAAACAAGACAACATTATGAGAAAATAAAAAATGTATTCAGTGGTGATTCAAAGACCATCCAAAATGAACTGTTATCCATTATTCCTGATCATCTACGAGATACTGTTGAAAATGAAATCATGAAGTGTAATTTTTTTTTGTTCAAGTGGTTGACACCACAGACATCACACAAACATCGCAGTGTTCCGTTATACTGAGATTTGTATCAAAAAAAGGTAAAGTGACTGAGAAAGGTGAAGTGGTTTTTAGGATTTTTTTATGTTAGTTCAGACAGAAGAGCTGATGCTTTATTTACACTACTGGACTCTACAATAAGGAAGTTTTCATACCCACAAAAACTAATAGCACAATGCTATGATGGTACAAGTGTTATGTGTGGACATTTACGTGGACTTCAGGCGAAAGTTAAGGAATCTGCACCTCATGCAATTATTATACACTGCCTTGCACATAGGTTGTATCTAGTTTTAAAACAGGGTATCAGCTGCGTCAAAGAATGTGGAGTATTTTTTTCCACAATATGTTCTGTGCCATCATTTTTTCATATGTCAGCTAAAAGAACGTACATTGCTGACTCAGTCATCATGAAACGCATACCATCGGGTATTGACACAAGATGGTAATCTTTTATCACATGGCAAAGTGTTAAAAGTTGTCGAAAACTGGGATGGGTTCAAAGAAATCTTCCAAAACATTATAGATGACCCAACATGTGACATTTTAGCTATTCAGCAGGCAAGGGGGCTATTGAAAGACTTCAATTCTTTCATTTTCACATTCCTGTCACACGTTTTCAATGATATTTTTCATGTCTGTGATATTTTATTCAAAGTGTTACAGAAAAAGAACTTGGACATTAATTTTTGTGCGAAACAAGTGGATTCAACAAAGAAAATCATGATTGAAAAAAGGAATGAAACCAGCTTTGAATGTTACTTCGGCTAGCTGAAAAAAAAATCAGAAGTGAATCTGAAGAGAAGTGTGAGCTCAAAAGAAGAGTACAAACAGAAGTTGAAATTGCTATATTTTGAAATAATGGATCATATATCAATGGAAATCAATACTCGAAACCAAGACATTGACAAAATCAACTTTCTTTGTCTGGCTTATTAGTATGTCCTATTCCACCCTCTAGTACACCACTATTAGAAGGGCCGCTCGGAACGCAGCCGTACACGAACCCGTTCAACGAATAACTGCTTCTCCCAGGTCTTCTTGAAGCTGCACCGGGTCGCTGAAAATTAGGAGGCCGGGGGAAAAGAGCTTCCTGACCAATGAGAGTCTGAAAAGACGATCACGCCACTGGTCATGTGACAGGGTTTGATTCTGCTGCTCTTGTATTTAGTTTTAGTTTATCAGAGATTGACAATGGTGTAATAACCGAAACCGGTCTTTCTAATTATCAATAAATCAGTGGTTTTTTGACAATTTCTTAGTCTTTTTCATTCAAAACTGGATTTGGTCTACAAGAAATAACATAGATGGTGAGTTTTGATCACATTATTTGGGCTGTACTAAGCATTTTACCCTGGAACCGCCACTGTAATATAGCAATATAGGAAACGCTTGGCACTGTCATGGGTCCCCGACACTCTCAACACCTGATGAATACCCGCTGAACTGCCCAGCGTTATCCAAGAGTAAGTTCTCATAGAAGAATCAGGCTTCAGCCTACTCATGGTATACGCCATCTGGAGTAGCCTACAGATAGCCTGCATTCTCCCATCTTGGTGGGCCACCATGGAGAAAAGGTATCTCCATTTTGCTGTTTCTGTTCTTTCTGAACAAAATGGTGGCGGTCATAAATACAAGCGTTCTAGTTCGATTTTTCGATTAAAGATGAGATGAAAAAACAAGATGCTATCACAGAGAGAGAGTGAGAGAGAGAGAGAGAGAGAGAGAGAGAGAGAGAGAGCTAGTATCTGTAGCTTTAGTATCAATTCAATAATATTATAAGCGTCAAATACAAGCGTATTTAATCAATCAATAATTTTATTCAATTCAACACAAAATACATAAAAGAAATCAAAATACCAAAAATTACAATCAAAAATAAGTTTCTAATAAAATAAAAAAACAGGCTTCATGGTGGTGTGTGCTGAAAAGAAAAAAAAATGAGGAAAAATACGTAGCCAACTATGGTTTCCCATGTAATAGGCAGGTAGAGGGTATAAAAGAAAGGAATGAAGGGTGAAGAGGAGTGGAAAAGGGAAGAAATGGAGAAAAAGGCAGGAAAAAAGAGAGAAAAAATATGAGCAAAAAAAGTATTACTTCGAATACTCTGTCTCGCTCTCTCTCGGTTGTGTGGCAGAGAGGACCTAGAGTCCTAATTCAAATTCAGATTCATTTATTGCATGAAATAAATACACAATTGAATATACTTCACAGCTAGTACAATTTCAAATGGATCAACATGTACACTTGTAGGTTGTAATCTATCGCACATGATCAGAATAAGTATTATACAATAAAGACATAATAATCCTTAATGATACTAAAGTGAAAAGAAAAGAAAAATTAACATGCATCTCGTCCACGAAGGCTTAAGCCTGTGTGTGGAGAGGAGTCTGTTCTTTATTTAGAATAAAATTTTTGTGGTTTGAGAAGGATAAAGTAATTCTTGAATACTGAATCCTTGAATAGTTAATTATTGAATGATAATGAGTTTGATCATTATAGAAAAATTACTGAGAGGTAATGATACACCTCGTGAGCATTGATGCAACCCAATGAAGAACACTGGAAAAGTATAAGTTATAAACAATGTATACAAGAAGCTGTAAAGAAGAAAGAAGAAATAAAGAAGAACTAAATGGACTGTAATATAATTTGACAACTACAACTTTTTAATAACAAAGTTTGATGATGTTTGTTCCGGCTCACTATATATTACATGGCTAAGAAATTGTTATAGTAAAGGTACATTCACACTACGTGCTGATTACGGGATCTCAAGTTGATAATTCCTCCCTTAATAAAGGCAATTACTTAATTCAATTTAATTATCTCGTTCAATAATGAACTTCAGCTACCAAAAACGTGCAACTTGGAACATCTGACCGCTCTCTGTGTGGAGACACCATATTATGTAAAATAATTGATTTTTGGTAAGTACTCACAACTAGTTTACATAAATTAGAAGTGTTTGTGTGATCAACTCACTATTTTCTCAATTGAATTCTTCAATTAACCGCAGTTTTCGTTTGTTTTGTCAACAGTTATCAGTGAAGAATTGTTTCATTCGAGGATCAGTGGTTCGGTACGTCCAGCTACCCGCCGATGAGGTGGACACACAACTGCTACAGGATGCGGCCAGAAAAGAAGCAATGGCCGCCACCAGATAGATCATAACTTATTTTTAAACTGTCAACCACACTCCATTAATCAATAACCATTAATTTATAATAAGTTGTACAATCAATATCAATAAAATAATTATTTGATTCTTTTGATAAATATCTGTTCATGAGTTTGTCAACTTTGTCAACTGTAGCCTGTTCCATAAACAGTTTGATGTTCTTTTCGTTCGTAAGTAGTTTAACAAAGGTCTGTACACGTATATAGTAAGAGGTCTGGACACGCGGCCATATAGTTTACTTGCTGTGAGCCTGAGCTTATATGAACAGATAACGTGTTATTGGTATAATGAATATAGTATAATAGCCTATAGTATAGTATAAAGGAGGATTCGTACACAACAAAGCAAGTGAAAATATAATTACTATAGTTAGGTCCACGTTATAATGGCAGTGTTGGATTGGCAATGGTTTTGCTATCCTTGTCTATCATTCAACAAAGCGGATAGCGCTATCTCTTTCTCGCTTTGCTCTGTTGCCATATCGTATTTTAACAATGTTGAATTGATAATTAATTAACAAAATCTTTCATCTTAATTATGAAAATTCACTATGAAATTATTGAGGAATAATATCTTGCTTAATAAAATATAAATGATTATTTTAAACAATAATTAACAGTTAATATTACATCAATAAACCTGGGGGCACTTTAGTTTATGGGCCGCGGAATCTAGCATTGAGACCTACATAGATCGATAGAGGAGATCAAGACGAGATCAACCATGTATAACATTGTTGTCGATTTCCAAGGATTAGCTGAAAAAACATGGCGGAAAGTTCAAATTTTTTATATCAATTTTTATTTATAATAATTTTTTAATGGCTAAAATATGTTTAAAACTAGTGCAATCTTATGTAAAATTTGACGAGGAATCCAATGAAACTAATTTCAGGTTCGTAACTTCAGTAGTTTTTGAGATATTGCAAAAAATGTGCAGAAAAATGCAAATTTTTGGCTTTAAAAAAGGTTAACTTGTTTTCATGATGATTAATAGGTATTTTAAACTATTGGATTTAGTAGAATGATAAATTCTAAAGAAAAAATGTCCAGTCACTTGATAGCCTAAACTCAAAATTGTTCGAGATATTTGGGAAAATAAAAAAAATTGCACACTCAATACTCTTCAATTCTCAAATTTAATTTTTTTACTACTTTTAGTGACTACTAAATTGGCTAAATCTCATTGGGATTTTTGCAGGGAATTCATTAAAATAGATTTGAGGTTAGAAAATTCTATAGATTATTAAGATATTTGGAAAAAATACAAGAAAATGTAGTATTTTAGCTTTAGAAGAGTTCAATATGTTTGCATAGGCATAGTGCAGACCAATATTGAGGATCACATTTTATTCAGCTTCCAATGCAATTCAGAAGCTTTAAAAGATTGTGAAAATAATGAATCAAATCAAGCTTTTCCTAACCTACGCTTTTTCCCAATGTAAGCTTTTCCTAACCCCAGCTTTCCCTAACCTAAGCTTTTCCCAATCTTACCTTTTTTCCTAACCTTAGATTTTTCCTAATCTAAGCTTTTCCTAACCTAAGCTTCCCCTAACCTGAGCTTTTCTCAAACGTAGCTTCCCCTAACCTAAGTTTTTCCTAACCTAAGCTTTTCCCAATCTTAGCTTTTCCTAACCTTAGATTTTTCCCAATATAAGCTTTTCCTAACCTAACCTTTTCCTAACCTAAGCTTTTCCTAACTTAAGCTTTTTTCTAACCTAAGCTTTTCCTAACCTAAGCTTTTTCTAATCTAAATTTTACCAACCCAAGCTCCCCCAACCTAAGCTTTTCTCAGACCCAGCTTCCCCGAACCTAAGCTTTTCCTAACCTAAGCTTTTACTAATCTAAGCTTTACCTAAACTAAGCTTTTCCTAACCTAAGTTTATTCCAGACCCAGCCTTCTCTAACCTAAGCTTTTCCTAACCTAAACTTTTTCTAATCTGAGCTTTTCCTAACCCAAGCTTTCCGCAACCTAAGCTTTTCCCAAACCCAGCTTCCCCTAACCTAAGCTTTACCTAACCCAAGCTTTTCCCAACCTAAGCTTTTCCTTATCCACGTTTTCCTAACCCAAGCTTTTGTCAACCTAAGCTTTTCTTAGACCCAGCTTCCCCTAACCTAAGCTTCTCCTAACTTAAGCTTTTTCTAATCCAAACTTTTCCTAACCCAAGCTTTCCCCAGACCCAGCTTCCCCTAACCTAAGCTTATCCTAACCTGAGCTCTTCCCTAACCTATGCTTTCCCCAACCTTAGCTTCTCCTAATCTAAGCTTTTCCCAACCTAAGCTTTTTCCTAACCTAAGCTTTTCCTAACCTAAGCTTTTTCTAATCTAAGTTTTACTAACCCAAGCTCCCCCAACCTAAGCTTTTCTCAGACCCAGCTTCCCCGAACCTAAGCTTGTCCTAACCTAAGCTTTTACTAATCTAAGCTTTACCTAACCTAAGCTTTTCCTAACCTAAGTTTATTCCAGACCCAGCCTTCTCTAACCTAAGCTTTTCCTAACGTAAACTTTTTCTAATCTGAGCTTTCCCTAACCCAAGTTTTCCCCAACCTAAGCTTTTCCCAAAACCAGCTTCCCCTAACCTAAGCTTTACCTAACCCAAGCTTTTCCCAACCTCAACTTTTTCCCAACCTAAGCTTTTCCTCATCTATGTTTTCCTAACTCAAGCTTTCGTCAACCTAAGCTTTTCTTAGACCCAGCTTCCCCTAACCTAAGCTTCTCCTAACTTAAGCTTTTTCTAATCCAAACTTTTCCTAACCCAAGCTTTCCCCAGACCCAGCTTCCCCTAACCTAAGCTTTTCCTAACCCATGCTTTCCCCAACCTTAGCTTTTTCTAATCTAAGCTTTTCCTAACCTAAGCTTTTTCCTAGCCAAAGCTTTTCCTAAGTTGAGCTCTTTCTAATGCAAGTTTTCCTAACCCATCTTTCCCTGACCTAAGCTTTTCTCAGGCCAAGCTTCCCCTAACCTAAGCTTTTCCCAACCTTAGCTTTTTCCCAACCTGAGCTTTTCCTAACCTCAGCTTTTCCTAATCTAAGCTTTTCCCAACCTAAGCTTTCACCGTAATATAAGCTTTTCCTGAACTAAGATTTCCCTAACCTAAGCTTTTCCTGACCCTAGCTCCTTCTAACCTAAGCTTCCCCTGATCTAAGCTTTTCCTAACCTAAGATTCCCCTAACCTAATATTTTCCTGATCCAAGCTCCTCCTAACCTAAGCTTTCCCCAATCTAAGCTTTTTCTAACCTAAGTTCTCCCTAGGTAGCAAAAAATTTTTATTTGCCCAAATATCTCGAACAATTTCGAGTTTAGGTAATCAAGTGACTGGACATTTTTTCTTTAGAATTGATCATTCTACTAAATCCGATAGTTTAAAATACCTATCAATCACCATGCAAACAGGTTCACCTCTTTTAAACCAAAAATTTGCACTTTTTCGCACATTTTTTGCAATATCTCAAAAACTAGGTACTGAAGTAAGGATCCTGAAATTAGTTTCATTGGATTCCTCGTCAAATTTTACATAAGATAGCACTAGTTTTAAAAATATTGTAGCCATAAAAAAATTATTAAAATAAAATTTGATATAAAAATTTTGAACTTTCCGCCATGTTTTTTCAGCTAATCCTTGGAAATCAACAACAATGTTATACATGGTTGATCTCGTCTTGATCTCCTCTATCGATCTATGTAGGTCTCAATGCTAGATTCCGCGGCCCATATACTAAAGTGCAGCCCCTGTATCAGCTATCGTCTATAAAAGGCATTGACAAGACAGAGGATCGGCAACGTTTTTCTCCTATCTTTTTCCACCGCAATAATAAAGTGGACCTCACTATAGCATGTCAAAACTTAACTGTTTCGAGCAACTGCTAAAGCTGTGAACGTTTCATGCAGAGAAATTTTTCGACCACCATAGGTGTGGCACTTTTTATGGGTGTTGGAATTCCGGCAACCTTTTAAGGCCGTTTAAATCGAAACGAATCCATATTATTTAAAAGGCAGTTGCAAATGCAGCTGTTTCAGATTTTTGTAGGTTATGTCGAAAGGTTTTGAGGTTGAGTGACGTTATCTCCTTTCTTTTTGTTCTTTCACTTTTTACTTACATGTGCCGTTCTGGTACCGTTCAAGTGTTTACAGAAGATTTACAATGGAAAGCAATGAACCTGTTCAAAAAACACCAAAACAACTTGAAAAAGAAGCAAAAAAGTTAGCCAAGCTAGAAAAGTTCAAGCAGAAGCAGGAGAAAAATGTTCAACCTGCCGATCAAAATAAAGAGAAAGTTGAGGTAAGTTCAATACATATTCCGTGAGTTTAAGTATGATCGGTAATAATTGGCGTACTTGGAAATTCATATTCTCAATTTGGTAAATTATTTTAGAAGCTCCCAAAGCTATTCAAAGTTTCTTCTGCTTTATATTCTGCTCCAAAGTTCTTGAGTTATTTTCAGTGAGGTTATGTAGTAACGTAAACAATAATTGTTTTAGAAATTCTAGATGGTTTGATCTAGTTGAACAAGAAAAAGCTTGGTTTTTATAAAACCACGGCAATTTTAATCTTTTGAAACTGAACTGTTTATAGTAAATCAGAAGATGTGTGTAAATCAGAACTTTTAGTTGCGTCCTGAGGTTATTTAGTAACGTAAACAATAATTTATTGTTCTAGAAACTTTAGATGGTTCAATCACGAGAAAAAGCTTGGTCTTTATAAAACCACGGCAATTTCAATCTTTTACTCTTAACTGAACTATTTATAGGAAATCAGAAGATGTGTGACTTTGAGTTGCGTCCTGAGAAATCTGGGTCCAAACTTAGGATGAAAATTATCTGGATCTAGATGTAATTTTCATATCATAACTCTAATTTTGCTGTATCTTTTCAGAAAAAAGAGAAAGCTGTCAAAGACTTTAAAAAGGATGTGATAACGTATACAAGCAATACTCCTGATGGAGCTAAGAAGGACATTGATGGCCCTATGCCTGATTCCTATAGTCCTCAGTATGTGGAAGCGGCCTGGTATAGCTGGTGGGAGAAACAGGGTTTTTTCAAGCCCGAGTATGGCGTAAGTACTATAGTACCGGCAATATTTAATAGCCTACCTACAAATTCACTTATATATTTGAATGTTCAATATAATATATTTGAATCAAAATATAAAATATAAATTTATATGAAAAATGATTGAATGAATTCAAGTATTGATCAAGTTGAATAGCTTGATAATTATCCAATTCTTCCTTTTTCAGCGTAAAAGTATTTCGGAACCTAATCCGAATGGAAAATTTGTAATGGTCATCCCACCTCCTAATGTAACTGGCTCCCTTCATCTTGGTCATGCATTGACTAATGCTGTGGAAGACTCAATTACTAGATGGTTTGTATTATATGCTATTCATTCATATTAATATTATTTTATGTAAATTCTTTATTATGTATTTTTCAGGTCTACCTACTCAATATTTTTCAAACAAGCGTAGCGAGCTCTTAGTTTAGACTCAAGGAGTTTGTTGTTAGTATGTTCAACGATAACTACCGAACGCTTTGATCTATAAAGTTCAAATTTCGAACAAATTGATAAACTTGAACTGTTCCGGTATTCAAGAAGGGTGCTCAACAGCTTCTGACAGCAAAATGACAATTCCCCGGTCAGCAGACTGCAGCAAAGACAACAGAAGTAAAAGTAAAGAAAAAAAAAACAGCTTCAGGCTTTTATAAAAAGCACCAATCTTTGTTAAGATGGTCGAAGCATCATCTATCAAGCCCTAACTTGATGACTTTTTCAAGAGTCATAATCAAATACTACCATTATAACGTAGACCTCACTATACGTGTGTCACAAAGATGATAATTGATCGAGTGGTAATGTTTACAGGCATCGCATGAAAGGACGCACAACTCTGTGGAACCCGGGCTGTGATCATGCCGGTATTGCCACCCAGGTGGTCGTGGAGAAGAAGCTGTGGCGGGAGGAGGGCAAGACCAGGCATGATGTCGGACGAGACAAGTTCATCGACAAAGTGTGGCAGTGGAAACATGAGTGAGTCTACAAATTAATATTTATCATCTCGTCTCTATCTCTGTCACTTCTCTTCTTTTCCTATCGTCTCTTCTCTCCTCTTCTCATCATTTCACTTCTCTACTATTTCCTGTATGAATAAATATAATTTTGTTGGTTAGTTTGAGGCATCATCCTTTACTATTAAACGAGCAACTTCTGTTTATATGTTTAGATGTTTGTATTCCACCGGATCTCGAAAACGGCTCCAACGATTGTCATGAAATTCAGAACATAGTAGGTTTATAATATAAAGATTCGATTGCACTATAGTGTGGTCTACCTTTTAATGGCAGTGGATAAAGATAGGAGAATAGCGATGCCGATTCTCTGCATTAATTAATTATATTTCTACACTGTCAAAAACATAATTGTCATCGTTGTGGACCTAGAAAAGGATGGTACCACCGGCTTTGTCGAATGATAGACAAGGATAGCAAAACCAAAGTTGATCAAATACTGTTATTATAACGTGGACCTCACTATAGGTCTCATCCCCGGGAAAACTCGCTGAAGGACAATGGATAATTATTATTCATCCTTGGAGAAACAGCTGATAATAATTATTTCGTCATCTGTTGGTGATTGAAGTGAGTGAGCAAGTTCATGTGTGTGGGACTGTGTCAAAATTATGACTCAGCTATTGAACCTTTGTAATCATTCAATCAAGTACTTAGTGCCGGTTGCAAAAAAGCCGGGTTATTTTCAATCCTGATTAATTCCAGTAGATCCATCTTTTTGAAATGGTCTTCTCTGATTTGGTTCACGTGAAGTTAATCAGGATTAAAATTTAACCGGCTTTTGTGCAACTGGGCCTTTGTGAGGGAAATTTTTGCATTCCTCTGGCAATTAATCTCAATTTACTGTGATTAGATAGAACATTCCTGTATGAAAGTTATTATAATTTCTTCTTTCGTAATAAATTGTTTATGCTTTTGTACTCCACAGCGAAGCTCGGTCCCCGATATTTACTATTCAACTACCGAATTAAAAAATTTATACAAGTATAAATTTACTTGAGATATTAGAATTATCATGCGTACGTTAAGCCGGTAAAAATATCAATTTTATACATGAGAAGTTACATTCAAGATTTTTCAGCAAAAGTATGACATCGTCTTGCACAAATTTCAATCTCTGAAGCCCTCTAAGGAATCTATTTAATGCCAGCGCCACACTCTTGTCAAGTCGCTTACCAAGCGGCCCGCTGTATACATCTACCATTACGGGTGGAGTAAAGGCGAACGGTGGCTTAATAGCCATCCACACTCTTGTGCATCCAATCACACTTACGATGATTAGCTACGGTTCCACTTCAAAATCAAATAATATCAACATATTGCCATTTTAAAGCCAAAACCTAACCCTTACTTTCACCTTTAAACCCCAAAAATGAACATATCAGGTTATGTTCATACACTAGACAATTTTAAATGTCGCAGATCTGAAGCACTCCTCTGTAACCGGCCTTGATGGGGGTTGAAGATATCTTATTATTACTTCAAGGGAGTCATGGGAACTGGATAGACAACAACATTGTATTACCTAAAGAATTTCTCATTTATTATGCTAATTACTTGAAATTTAAAGTACGAAATATGCAGTACATTTTATCAAAATATTATTCCTACCTGCCAATAAGATTCTGCTAACTATAAATTTTACTACAAGAAGATCATCTCTAATTAGGACACTATTTAAGATAATCTCTAATTAGAACACTTTTTCACTGTTATATACTATAATTGAGTTAAATTAATTGAAAAATGAACAGACAACAGATCTTTTGCAATATTGTTCAAAATTCAACAAACTTCCCGGCGACGAGTAGTTAGTCATAATAGAGTGCGCAGCTACTCAGCAAGGCAACCTCTAATAAAAAAAAGTTTAAATGAATATACGAATTAAATGGTTTTAAGAGAAGAATAAAATTTCTGATTTATGACTATCAACAATTTGATTTTTTCTCAAAACGAAAAAATATCTGGAACGAATATTTTTTATGTCACTGTTGTTGTCATGGCAGTTGCCATGGAATAATCTGTATTCTGCATTTATTCGGCATTGTTTGGTCTTGTGAAACCTCCACTCGTAATTAAAAGTTAAATATCTTGTTTATTTGCAAACAGTAATAGAGTTACTTTATAAGTTTTACAATGTATGCCTGTTAATATTTGCCTTAATTTTTGTAGATTTTTTGTTGTTGAGAAAACAACATTTTCTCGGTTGGGTGAATATGTTTTATAATGAGCTAGAAATTTTGGCACTTTCCCACAGCTTCACTCCCCACTGCTAATCCCAAAACACAGGACACTCACGTATCTCATGATGCCGCAAAACTAACTTAACTTTTTGCAATATGGTTTTTGATCTGCTCGGTATCTCGGTTGTTTAACGACTGGAAGTTTTCCGTCCGGAAACCTTCCATCTCTCCACGTCAGTGTGCCAGAAGGCCTAACTACTGCTTGTGGAAGAGTCGTTTCTCACGAGATTCGGCAAGCGGGTACTTGCCAGGTCTGCAGTATTCCTCTGTGGGAATATCTACAGGCTACCAAACACCCGCCGTGTCCTTGCCTCGTGGAGCCGCCTCATCCGTGAGAACTAGCAAATTTCCCTGAATTTGCTGGTTCTCAGAGTCGTTTAGACATAAGTTAGCAGAATCTTATTGTCGCTGCATTAATACTACCTTAGAGAAACAATAGCGTAAGTAGATATCCCATGGTATAGGGCGTTTATGTCGCAACTTTCACTGTTATCTCAAGCCGATTACTGTCGATTATTGTCGATTTTTACTGTTTTGACCGAGTAAGAGTGTATGAACGGCACAATATGAGAGACTACAAGCGTCATAAAGCTTCACAGGAAAGAACTACGTGGACTATCGGCTTGGGATAACAGTAAAAGTTGCGACATAAACGCCTCATAACATGGGATATTGCTATGACATGGGATCTACTTATGCTATTGTTTCTCTATGATACTACTTACTCACTAAATTATATTTTCTCACTATAGTCCAACTACGGAAATTGTTATTTCAATATCAGAGTCTTTTCTCCTGAAAATCTTAAATCTAAAACACACAAAAAATCAATCAATAGAATAAGTACTTAAATCCTACTCATGTCACACCTCTATTACATCATCATCTTCAAAACAACACAGTTGAATAATGCCGAATTGGAATTGATTCAGCTATTAGAAGTAAAATAAGAATTGATTAATCACGGTTTGTTACTAGGAAAGGTGACCGCATCTATCTACAGCTGCGAAAACTGGGCTCGTCGTTCGATTGGGACCGCGCCGCCTTCACGATGGACCCGAAACTGTGTCGTGCTGTGGTCGAGGCCTTTGTGCGCCTGCATGATGACGGGGACATCTACAGAAGCAACAGACTCGTCAACTGGTCCTGTTCGCTTAAATCGGCTATATCCGATATCGAGGTAACTATTCAACTCTATGGTAATCCGATTAAGCTCTATGGTAACTATCAAACTCCACGTACATCTATGTTGACTCTATGGCCCGGTTGCACAAAAACCTATATCTGATATCGAGGTAACTCTATTAAATTCCATGTAACTCTTGTCACGTTATTCTTTATATAAAATAACGATTAGCCTCCTGCTTGGCATCAGTCGGTAAAGCATGAGATTTAATATAATAGGGCGTGGTTTTCTAATAGTATTCAGTCTTAAAAAATCCTGATAGGCCTAGATATGGGCTTCTCCAATAACTCTTGTAATTCAATAATAATAAATATATATATATATAAATGATACTTATACTATAGAGATGAGGAATATAAAATAAATTGCACACCATGAAAATTTTACACATATATTGTACAAATAATGCAAAGATCAGTCGAGGCAAAAAATATATATAGAGCGATAAAAATATAATATAAAAATAGAACAATATTTGAAATCAATAAAAATATCACAGGCTAACTTTATATTCTAGATTTATGGCACGAATCATTACCATGTGCCTTTATCTTGAAATCATATGCAATCTTTGGCATGTAGCTGTGACATGTACTTGCTAATACTTGTCGGCTTGGATAATTCAATCATAAATATGTGCTCTAAGATCAGCTTGATAAATTAGCCACTAATAATCCAAATATATCTATATATTAAAATCTCTAGTATTAGTAGATTTATTGTATCGAATATATATTTTTATCTCAGGGTGTAAGATTCGGCACTGACGGAATAGGTAGAGCCATTCATCTAGTGAATTAGAACTATGATAAATTATCGCAAATTGTATTGCAAAAATTAAATATTGTATGCATACGTTTGATAGCCTAGATTTCGTACTTCTTTGATTAAATAGAAATTTCTAAAATATTGATCTATATATTTTTCTTTCAATTAGATACCTTTAATACTAATTTTTACTTGCGCAAGTATTACTTTATTAATTTCTCAATTTATAATAACCCTTTCGGCGAGCTAGCTTTGATCATCAGATTATTTCGAAGCACTAGGGCGCCCATCACTAAATTCAAATTTAAATCACTCACGTGTCGAAAATCTTCTTGTAAGCCGCCGATGTCGATCCAACTCCATGTGGTCCGGGAATATGGTAGCCGGAATCGTCTCCTCCAAGGGGTTATAAATTTAATAAAAATGAAAAATGACTTCTGCTTCACAATAGCATCACGAAGTCTTTTAAGAAATTTAATAATTTACTTTAACTTTAAATTTTTACAAAATTATTAATAAGGTACTTCGCTCTAAAATATTTGGGGTCCTCTTATGGTGGCATCTGGCTGACGAGTTGGCTGGCGAGTGAGTTCTTCCTTCTCCAGTTTTACAGATCCTCTTTCCGACTTTCAAATTAGCATAAAATTTAAATATCTCAATCCTCCGCCATTAAATTCAAATAGATCTTACAAAGAATGCCAAAATATTGCTTAGATTATATGATTAATAATTCTTTGCATTCGAGCCATATTGATAACATAGATTACACAAATTTTTACACGAAATCTACTACAATTATATAAATATATATAAATATTTTTGAATCGGCCTACAGTTGCCGCCTATTAACTGCCGTTTTACTATTGGTGCATGCAAATTTTATTAGGTATTCATGCGCCTGGTAACTCTTATTTCCTGAATACATTAATTATTTTTGTTTGGTTTTTTATTTATGCTCTTTGCATGCTAGTTAATATTATATATATTAATATTAATTCCATGCTAACTAATAATTAGCCACGTGGACGGGTGTTTTCTCACATTGCACACCGTCTGATTGCAATAAAGCTCTGCCAAGGGGTTTTGGTCAGATTCTACGTTCTTCGGTTTGATCGATCTCTAGGTCACCGATCTGTGAATACATCTATCTAACCTCAATCTTCAAATATTTTATAAATAATATATTTATGAGTAGTAAACTTTCTTCAAATCCTTTTAAGTTCTTGTACCATTTAGCCAGAACAAGCTGATGCTATCTTATCTTGATTATTATCTGCTTGGCGATATTAGCCAATTACTTTATTTTTAGACCTATTACTCTTCTATTAGGGCTTTTCATCTACCCAGATTTAAGATGTTACACACGCCCCTGGGTTTGAATTCAAAATATTTGAGAATCACAATGTTTTTAATGAAAACCCACCCTTCAAATACACTGATATACACTATACTTATTTATAAATTATACTCTCCTACTTCTATCACTTTTCGCAGTCATATTTGCTGCATCTCCTTTATAACCTTTATCAAAAACAATAACAAATTCTCCTCCTCAACATACATAAAAATATCATAAATATAAACTTCTAAACGCACTCCTCCTGACACCATTTACAACACAGTAATTTTTGAATTCGCCGCTTGCAGGGCTGCCAACTTAACTACACACATTTCATAATTCTCATAAATGATCCTTTTAGACAATAATTTCGATTCATAAACTTCTGGGCTTATATCTTATAGTATTTCTTAGGTCTTAATATAAATAATTTTCTATACATCAGGTACAATACTTTCTTTTGCTAATGGCTCTTTGGTTTTGGTAACTGGTATTCACTTTAAGTCTTTTCAGGTAACAAACGTGGCATAATTAAAGTAAAAATATAAAAACATATAAATAATATATCGACATTAATAAATATAATAAATAACAATAATAAATAACTCTTTGGTACAGTACTTCTTTTTATAAACATATGTTCAACAGATATTACATTCATTTGATTTGGGTGGCTTTGGTCAGCTGTTCGCTGTTCTACAATTCATAGTGTTACATGTTACAGCAGAATTTGCTATCGACTTTCATAACTAACCTAACTGCTCAATTTTTTCTCTTAAAAAGGTAATTAACAATTTTAATTTTATTATCCCCGCTTGTGTCCTTTTTTATCTGATGTATATAATTTAATTACATATTTAAAAATTGTTCTTTTCCTTATTGCAGGCTTCTAACGGCTGGAAGGAATTAAAACATTGGATTGTTGCCACGAGGTCCTATACCAATATTAAATTTATTAAGGAAGGTTAGTAATTGGCTTGATAGTGTTGTTTTCCTTTGACTTCTTATCATATTTATTTGAAATTCGATGATATTTCATGTAGAATTGTTGTGGTTTGCCCGTATCTTTAGGCTTTCTGCTTGTAGCTACACTGTAGGCTGGTTGGGTTATCTGCTATCCATTTGTTGATTGTTGAGGCTGTCCTATTACTAACTTATCTTCATGAATATAAAACCCCGGTATCTGGTATACTTTTTCAAACAATTCCCTGATTCATTAATGGTAGTTCCTTTCAATTCATTCTTTTTCCAATCATCCTGTAATTTTAATTCATCTTTCCTTTCATTATTTTCATTTAATATTCTCGATCTCGGTTCATTATAAATTAGTAGGCTCACAACAATAACTATTTTTATAATATTAACTTTCCATTCATCAATACTGGATTCTTTTAATAATAACAATATAATATTTTCCATCCTATCTACAACACAGTCTTTTATCCATATCACAGCCATAATTACAAACATCAAACACCATAACAAAACATTTATCATCTCTTTAATAGTATTATCTCTCATCATATAATATCCAGGTACTTTCTCTTTCTTAATATAATTTCTTATTGCTCTTAATTTTATTAACCACTTTCTGTCCATCAATATCCACAAGTAATCCATTCCATTATTGTTGCCCATGCACGAATCCATATTTGTTCTTGTAGTAGCTCTAGTTTTAATCCATTTATTCGATCCAATTTGCCGGTCACATCGCTGTTTTGCCCTCTTGAAGCGTATGTGCCGCGGATGCATGCTCTGTTCCTGTTCTCCTCGGTGCCGGTCCGGAATCCTCCTCGGTCGTTTAAATCGTGCATGCGGCCGGTATGCGCGCGCGCGGTTCCTCCTTTTCTTTCGCCTCCGGGCCTTGCGATGCATCTTCTTCTTCTCCAGCATGTTGTCCCCTCCGTCTTGATGTCGGCCGTCCGGTGTCCTCAGGCGCCTCCGTCTCCGGGCCTTACGGTGGTCGCTCCTCTTATCTGGTAGTCCGTCCTCTCGTTCTTCCATGGGGTCAGTGGTTTGCTTCGGTGGTGTCCCTTGATAGGCGGTTGTAGATTCATTGCGCGGGTGCATGGTGGCGGTCTTCTCCTGGCGGCTGTTTGTGTTCTCTGGCGGTGATGGGTCTTCGTCGGGAAACAATATACTTAAAATGGGTTGTTGCTTGCGGCTGGTTTTAACTGCATGGTGGGCGGCGGTTTTTTGTGGTTGGATATTGGGGGTATCATATAGTCCTGTTTTATTAGCTGTAGTTTTCTGTATATCTGGTGGCGGGTCGTTGGGTGCTGGGTTCTGGGTTTTTTGTTGATTCAAACCTATTGCATGTGTTAGTGTATAGTTTGTACTTACTTGTTGAGGTGGTGGTTTGTAATTTCTGTTGTAACTGTTTTGTGTATTATTATTATGTGAGTTTAATCGATCACGGCCATCATAGTGATTCCTACGATTGCTCTGCTGGGCATAGTGGTTGGTTGTACGATTTTGAAATTTTTCATTATTCCAATTACCATTTTGCCTGTGCTCATAGCGGCGTTCAAATTGGGGAGCAGATCGGTAGCGATCATATGATACCGGTTCATATTTTTGGCTGTTATGCGGATTAAATTTTGAATTATGCTGATTTGATGCGTATCTCTGGTCTGAGCGGTGGGTTGATATTGCCATTGCAGACTGTATGCCATATAAATGATTAATTAGCTGCTTGCAATCAGTAATGGGTTGTGTGGCGAGTGCCATTCTAACTTGATACGGTAGCTTCTTTAAAATAATGCTTGCTAATGCCGATTCATTAATGGGCTCGCTCAATTGAGAATTTTTAAACTGTAGGGCAGTGACGAAAGTGGTACATGCACCGTCTAAGTTAGGGTTGAAATCGCATGATATGATGTCCGCTAGCACGTCCAACTGTTTACTTCTGCTCCAATATTGTTCCAGGAAGACAGCGACAAACTCATCCAATGATGTAAACTCATGGGCTCTACTCCGAAAAAACATCAGGGGTTCGCCAATCAATAAATTAGTCAAACGGAGACGCCAAAAATTCCAAGAGGTAGGTGCAAGAGTTTGTACTAATTTTATCTGATCAATGAATGGTTGAGGTGCAAATGGCGATCAGTGTTATCAAATTTTCCTAGTCCTTGTAATATACTATGTACGTTGAGGTTGTCTGTTTGAATTCCTTGAGGTTGTTGTTGAATATGATTTTCCAATGCTATTATTTTTTCCTGTGTTATCTGCCATTGACTATCATGCGTAATTTTATTTGCGTTTATTTCTGATTTAGTTGAGTCAGAGTGGATTTCTGAATTAGTAGAGTTCCATTTAAAGCTTTACAGGTTTCAGTGTTTTGATTGATGCTACCTTGCAGTTGGTTCATTTTTGTGGACATATTAATCTGTTTGTTTTGTATTTCTTTAATATTGTTAATATTTTTGTCAACTGTAGTTGTTAAGTTTTGATTGGCAACGGTAATTTGTTTGTGGATTTCTTGGTGGCAATCGGCCTTAATGTTATTTGTTATATCCTGAATAGGTGTAGTGATTTGTGTATTTAAGTTGTCTATCCTTTCATTGAGTTCACATGTAACCGTATCTAACCTTTCCGATAATCCTGCCGTAACTTTATCTTGACTTTCTTTTTGTAGGGTTATCATTGCTTTTAACTCTTCCCTATGACTCTCTACTTTAGTTTCAATATTATCCAACCGTTGTTCTACTGATTTTATAGCGCCTGTGGTCTCTTTCATACCCTGTTCCACTGTCTGTTTATTTTCCTCTTTTACTGTAGCAATCTCCTTTTTAATTTCCTGCATCATACTATCCATTGTTTTTTGTAACATAATGTTGAAAGTGCTACTCGTTTGTTCCATTATTACCTTTTGAAGCGGATCTAGTTCTGTGGTTGAAAACATACTCTGTTTGCCCAGGTGTGACTCGGCCTCCGGCGATGCGGGT
Source organism: Nilaparvata lugens (assembly GCF_014356525.2). Taxonomy (NCBI): domain Eukaryota; kingdom Metazoa; phylum Arthropoda; class Insecta; order Hemiptera; family Delphacidae; genus Nilaparvata; species Nilaparvata lugens. Next base: position 6,165,180 of record NC_052509.1, read on the forward strand.
TCTGCAGACTGCTCCTCGCCCCCTTCAAAATTGATCTCTACTATCCGTTGATTCAATGGTGTGTCAGCGGCGTCGATTCGAGTAGAGGATAGAGGTTGCAGACCTGGTGGATCGAAAATTATCGACCCGACGCTTCCTGGTTCCCTTTCTCGTGGCGTATTGGCATCTACCGTGGTGGGGTTTGATGTGCTCGGAGTCGACAAAGTGGGATCTGTGCAACCGCCGTACATATATGAAACTTCAGAGTTTGCGGGAGTGTGATTCATTATGTCAAATGTGATAAATGCTAATTAAACAGTGATAAAAATGATAAGCGAAAATGCTTAAAAAAGAGACACAACCGGGACTTACAGTGAACAGTGATGTGTAATGTGTTTGGATACTCTTACAACCAGGTATTTATACTTAAGTTTTTTACAATGCTCTAGCGCCCTCAATGTTTTGTTGATTTATTCTTGGCTAGTTTACAGGCTGCGACTTATTTTCCAACCGGCTTAAACACCTAATATATTTTTGACTAGAAAGTAATAGCAGTTTAGGCTTATAAAATATAATCTCTCTCTATAAACATGTAATTTTCACAGTACTAATAGTATAAAATTTTCTTTAAAACATATAATTTCTCTCTATTTAAAGCTCTTGTTTCCCCAAAAAGTAATACAAATATTCCTTCGCCAGTTTTCCTCACAACTCGTATAAGTTATCTATAATTTTCACTATGGTTATTGACCTAATTTCAAGTAATTATTCAATGAGCTTGGCTCTCATCATCAGCCCCACGTTGGCACGACATGTATTTATGTCACGTTATTCTTTATATAAAATAACGATTAGCCTCCTGCTTGGCATCAGTCGGTAAAGCATGAGATTTAATATAATAGGGCGTGGTTTTCTAATAGTATTCAGTCTTAAAAAATCCTGATAGGCCTAGATATGGGCTTCTCCAATAACTCTTGTAATTCAATAATAATAAATATATATATATAAATGATACTTATACTATAGAGATGAGGAATATAAAATAAATTGCACACCATGAAATTTTACACATATATTGTACAAATAATGCAAAGATCAGTCGAGGCAAAAAAATATATATAGAGCGATAAAAAATATAATATAAAAATAGAACAATATTTGAAATCAATAAAAATATCACAGGCTAACTTTATATTCTAGATTATGGCACGAATCATTACCATGTGCCTTTATCTTGAAATCATATGCATCTTTGGCATGTAGCTGTGACATGTACTTGCTAATACTTGTCGGCTTGGATAATTCAATCATAAATATGTGCTCTAAGATCAGCTTGATAAATTAGCCACTAATAATCCAAATATATCTATATATTAAAATCTCTAGTATTAGTAGATTTATTTGTATCGAATATATATTTTTATCTCAGGGTGCAAGATTCGGCACCTGACGGAATAGGTAGAGCCATTCATCTAGTGAATTAGAACTATGATAAATTATCGCAAATTGTATTGCAAAAATTAAATATTGTATGCATACGTTTGATAGCCTAGATTTCGTACTTCTTTGATTAAATAGAAATTTCTAAAATATTGATCTATATATTTTTCTTTCAATTAGATACCTTTAATACTAATTTTACTTGCGCAAGTATTACTCTTATTAATTTCTTAATTTATAATAACCCTTTCGGCGAGCTAGCTTTGATCATCAGATTATTTCGAAGCACTAGGGCGCCCATCACTAAATTCAAATTTAAATCACTCACGTGTCGAAAATCTTCTTGTAAGCCGCCGATGTCGATCCAACTCCATGTGGTCCGGGAATATGGTAGCCGGAATCGTCTCCTCCAAGGGGTTATAAATTAATAAAAATGAAAAATGACTTCTGCTTCACAATAGCATCACGAAGTCTTTTAAGAAATTAATAATTTACTTTAACTTTAATTTTTACAAAATTATTAATAAGGTACTTCGCTCTAAAATATTTGGGGTCCTCTTATGGTGGCATCTGGCTGGCGAGTGGCTGCGAGTGGTTCTTCCTTCTCAAGTTTTACAGATCCTCTTTCCGACTTTCAAATTAGCATAAAATTTAAATATCTCAATCCTCCGCCATTAAATTCAAATAGATCTTACAAAGAATGCCAAAATATTGCTTAGATTATATGATTAATAATTTCTTTGCATTCGAGCCATATTGATAACATAGATTACACAAATTTTTACACGAAATCTACTACAATTATATAAATATATATAAATATTTTTGAATCGGCCTACAGTTGCCGCCTATTAACTGCCGTTTTACTATTGGTGCATGCAAATTTTATTAGGTATTCATGCGCCTGGTAACTCTTATTTCCTGAATACATTAAATTATTTTTATTTGGTTTTTTATTTATGCTCTTTGCATGCTAGTTAATATTATATATATTAATATTAATTCCATGCTAACTAATAATTAGCCACGTGGACGGGTGTTTTCTCACATTTCACACCCAGCATGGTCGGCGTAGTTCGCTAGGGATCAATCCAATCGGTTATGGATCTCTCCAGCCAGGCTCAGCCAAGCAGCCGAGATAATAGAACAAGATCGTGGCGGTCTTATTCGCGTCATCAGCAGTTTTCTTTCTCACGATTATTTTGATTTTTGTGTGCCTATTAACTCCAGTCACCAGTAAAAAGTTTCCAGAAACGTGGTATACTACCATATTAATTGACTTTTCATGATTTATTTTAATTATTTAAAAAACATTGTTGACATTCTGAGCCTTCAGGCTAAACTTGGGGTCGCTGAGAACGAATCTGCATTCAGAATTTCTTATCACGAAAAATAACAAAAAAACCCAGCTGTTGATCTTCCAGCAACCGTTAACAGTCATCCTGCAATGCGGCCGAAACATCCAAGCCAGACACCCATCTCGAATGACAACAACGCCAAGCTTGTGAGAAAACCATCCTGCACTGCGGCGCTAGGTTATGGCCCGGTTGAACAAAAACTATATCTGATATCGAGGTGTCAACTCCATGTAACTTTATGGTAATTCGATTTCAAGCTACATGGTAACTATAAAACTTGTAAATCTATGTTAACTCTGACCCGGTTGCACAAAACCCTGTTAAATTTCAATTGTGATTAAACGAAACTCTATGGTAATTTGATCAAGGTTCATGGTAACTCTATAAAACTCCATGTACATCTACGTTAACTCTATGGCCGGTTGCACAGAAGCGTGTTAAATTTTAACTGGGATTAAATGCCACATTAAGAACCAATCAGAGAAGCCTCCTCTTCAAAAAAGCCTTCTCTGATTGGCTCTCGTGGCATCTAATCATGATTAAAATTTAACATGATTTTGTGCAACCGGGTTCATGTTTATCAAACTCTATTAACGTCGAACGCTTAGCTCTAGGGACAAACTAATTCCGCTAGATCGCTCCAGCTGTACTATTCACTTGCTGGTCGAGCATAGCAGGCGTAAAACCGTGCTTTAAAGGTACACATACCAGCGGCTATTATTGTGTCTATAAAAGAAGTTTAAGCATCAACTTTATTCATCAAGAACAGCGCTACAAGTTGCTATGAATTTGAAGTCTATAGAACAAACATTGAATGTGGAAAAGGAGTTTAAAATGCATAAAAATTTAATTTTTCAGATTTTCAAAAACAAAGTTGACGTAATTTTTGCTATATTGAAGAGGAGACTTGCATATTTTTCTCAAATTTTTCTGACCAGTAGTTTTTGTGTACCATCTGCCTCAAAAAAGTGACTTTTGAAGCCCTATTGTTAGCTAACATAAGCTGATAAAAATATTTCAATTGCATAGATTATGTCCTAAGAACCTGTCCAATAGATTAGAAAAAAAAATGAAAAAAATTATTGAATGCACAACCTTAATGAACGACAAAACGATTTTCCACGAACGGCTAGATTCTGTGGTTGAAACCAAATGGAAATGAAAATTGATACAGTATTGTGAATTGAAGATATTCATTTGTTGTGAAATAATATTTATAAATTTGAATTATTATGCTTTTTTAATTTATTGTGAATTGTTGTCTTTTTTGTTTAGGTGGATAAAATGGAATTGCCGGGAAAAACGTTCCTTTCAATCCCTGGTTACAAGGATAAGGTTGAGTTTGGAGTGCTGGTCTCATTCGCGTACAAGGTAACATCCTAGTATTTTCGTTATTACAATATTCTCCAATATTCTTTTTTTCGTACAAAACAAGATTCTCTCATCAATTTTTATTTAATTCCTTTACGAACTAATATTATTAATTTACATGTAGTATTTTAAACAATTTTGTACTAAATCTAACTTTTGCCTTTATTTGTTAGGCCTACATTACTGATGCTCAATTTGACTGATTTTAGACTCAATTGTTAAAAATTTGACTGGTGACAGAGGTTTATTTGTTTATTCTTTTTAAGTTATATATTATTGTATTGATGTTTAGGTACTTCAGGAATTATATTTTGTTTGTTTTTTTCAGGTTTTATTATTATTTATTTTTTGTTTTTTACGATTGCTCTAATTCTGTTTGTGTGAAATTGCAAAAAGACTTTTTTTTATTTAAGTTACCAAAATCAAGTGATTGTCTCGTTCATATTATTATGTACAATAAAAATAGTGTGGAACTTCAACCACAGCTGTTAAAAGCTACTGAAGTTCTTTTCTTTTTTTCCATCATGATACTGTTTCTTTATAATAATTGCATTGTAAAAATATTTGTAAAACATGTCAGTGTTGTGAATAAATTTCAATTTCAAATTTCAAATGTCGTATTTGAAGTGTCTAAAACTCAGCGGTTACCCTTATAGCTGCAATTTTGTTTTTTCAACTTAGTAATTTTTATCTCATGGACGAAATTTTGTATGGATCTGAAATTTGGCATGAATATTTATGCTATAAAGACTCAAATTTAAAAAATAAAATGAAAAAATTTCGATTTAAATTTCAAAAATGACGGCCATTTTAAATTTTTGATGGCAAATTTCACGAAAGCCGTTCACTTGACAGAAAATTTAAAACAGACAAAAAGTTATCAAATTTGTTCAAGATTCCACGGATATCTTATTTATTAAGATTGGTCAAAGAATAACAGAGAAATTAAAGAGAAGTCAATATTAAATTTTTAATTCCAATTGTATTTTTAAGATGTAGCTTTGAAACTCGGTATGGCTCCATATGGCCATACATGGTCTGATTCTACAATGTTTTCAGATGATCTTGTTTGTCTTGTAAAAGTATGAATGCACGAAAAGAATTAATTTCTCTGTTATTCTTCAACCAATCTTTATAAATTAGGTATCTTTGGAATCTTGATAAAATTTGCTAACTTTTTGTCTCTTGTAGATTTTCTGTAAAGTGAACGATTTTCGTGAAATTTGCCATCAAAAATTTAAAATGGCCGCCATTTTTGAAATTTACATCGAACATTTTTTATTTTATTTTTTAAAGTTGAGTCTTCATAGCATAAATATTCATGCCAAATTTCAGATTCATGCAACATTTCGTCCATGTCCATGGCAGTTATAAGGGTAACCTTTTTTTGCTGAGTTTTGGACACTTCAAATACGACATTTGTAGTCTCCTATCATCCAGGAACAATACCCTAAAATGTTCGACACTACTTCTGAAACACTCTGTATAAGAGTATAGCTCGTATCAAGCTTTTAAACATGTTAATAAACAAACATTTCTCTTCCTATTCTGAACCCCAAAATGTTGCAGGTTGAAGGCGGGAGCGACGAGCTGATTGTGTCGACGACTCGTATCGAGACTCTGTTCGGAGACACGGCGGTGGCTGTACACCCCGAGGATCCCAGATACAAGCATCTGCATGGCAAGCGGGTGGTGCATCCCTTCTGCGACCGCACTTTGCCCATTGTCACCGATGACTTTGTGGACAAGGAATTCGGAACTGGTGAGATGAATATTCTTCAATTCTCTATTCTTAATCTGTTTTATATTCACTGTTCTTTACTATTTATAATTTATTCTCTAATCTTCAATCTTTATTTTCTAATCTCTATCATTTAGTCTTCAGTTTATATTCTTTCTTCTTCAAGATTCATTTGTAGAAATACTTTACCTTCCGGTAGTCGCGCCCTACTCAATCACACGAGCAGTCGCATGTTGTACTTTTTACAACATCCAATTTTCCAAGTGTTATGTACTCTGTTTACTGTCAAAACATATTGATTGTATAATTACTTTTTCCATCTTCTTGGATTATTTTACGCCTATGAACATTTGGATGATTAGCCCAATAAGGTACAACAAGCAAAGCCATCAATTCTGCGTTATTGGTTCGTTTACAGTCCCCGTATACAGTATTTCCCTATCTTATGCACAGTGCGACTTATGCACTGTCGTGACTAAATGGCACCTAAAGACTGAACCATTGCTCAGTTGATACTGAAACTCAGTGGAGTGATGGGGGGAAAGTTGTGGAATGCATAGGTGACTCATTCACTGACACCACCCCATCCAATAGTTTTGTGCAGCAAAAAAACTGACACTGTTGTACTTTTTACAACAGCGTGACTGCTGGAAGGTTAACATTGAATTGATGGGTAGTTCTTCAATGATAGGTCAATAAGATCATTTTAGTGGTCTCATTGAATGGCGAGGTCTTAATTCTATCGAATACATCATAAACAGTATTTATCATAAACAGGTTTTCAGAAGAAAAAGGCGAATCTTGAGCTATAGGTTATCTCTCCCGAATTTGGATGGAATAACTTAGTCCGTAATAAGGTTGGGTATTCACCTTCAAACAATTGGTTATATAATATATTGTAATTGAATATGTAATTCTTTTCGTCAAAGTATCACTCATATAATGCTATATTACTGTATTATTAATACATTGTAAAGAAGTTTTCTTTACTTAAAGTGAACGAATTTTTAAAACTCAGTATAATAATATCTTGACAGAATTTACTTAGTGAATTCTCCCAACTCTTCACTTTCTGCTCTGTAGAATATTCTAGAATAATTAGTTATGTTGTCAGAAATATCACATAGACCATAGTGAGTTTCAATTAAAACTGTCAGCAGATTCCTTTTAAAAACGTCTATGATTCCCATTCAGCCAATGCTGACAGACTGTAATCGTCATAGAATTCAAGCCATCGTTGTTTGCCCTCATGAATGGAGTAAAGTATACTTTTTAGTATTTCAAACGTAATTAATTGTTTTGAAGGGCCGTTTTTTAAACTTTTTAGAGGAACCTGTTTATTAAATTGATGAACCACGATTTTATATATATTTCTCATATTTTGTTTGTTTTCAATTTATTGTGTTATTATTATTTCGTTTGAATTATATTTTTTTATTATTTTGATTGTAATAATAGGTGCTGTGAAAATAACTCCAGCGCACGATCACAACGATTACGAGGTTGGGAAACGACACAATCTGCCGTTCTTGACAGTGATTGATGAGAATGGAATTATGACCGGGGATTGTGGCAAGTTCACTGTGAGTAGAATTTGTTCCTTTCAATAAATTATTTGAAAATCAATATATTTCCCAATTTTAAGGTTCTGTATTGAATCTGTCATGAAAGCCTGCCAATACAATACTGTAATAATTCAGACTGACCAAGTTAATAACACATCCTTTCTAAATGTTACATTCTGTAAGTCCATCAAAATACTTCCAATGCAGCGGCGGCTCGTCCTATGTGTTGAATGGTTCATTGAACCCCAGAATGAATCAACTTCCTATACAATGATGAATTTGCAACTCAAATAATTATATTTATATTTTATACTTATGAAATTACATCACAACATTTTTTATCTACATAAACTTAACGTCGATTAACGTTTGCTGCCGGAGTGGCTTGAAACAGCACCAATTGGCATGACGGGACGTGTGGTGGTGGAAAGCAGTGTTCATTCCCCAATCTAACCCAAAAACATGGCTGGGTGAGGTAAAAGAACGGAGGAGGGGAATCGTTTTGCTAGCACGAATCTGGTTCACAAACCTGCCTGAACCAAGCTGGCACGAGTTCATCCGAGAGTAGCCGAACCTAGCCGAGGCAAGTGAAGCATTCGGTAAACCTCGGAATGAATCGTGAGTATTCGTGATACGGATTCAGTATCAGTGCCATCTTGAACTTGCTCATAACCAATAAATTTAAATCTGGTGACAGTAAACAGTAAAAAGCGGTAAACAAGAAGTAAGCATGACAGTTTTGAGGTTATATGGTACGGTTTCGAGTATACACTGTATACAGTTGTGAGTTGTGATCGATTTCACTGCATTTTTCGTTATGTAAATTTATTTCCGTGTTGAAGAAAATAATAATTTCTAGTGTGTTTCATGTATTTTTAGTATGTCTATTTTCTTTTAATGAGAGTGTGAATATAATTTATTGTGTTACCGTAACAGCATTTTGATGAAGAAATAGAATAAGGCTCATTATTTGTTAAAGACAAACATTATAATATTGAGGATAGGTGTAAAATAAAACATGATGGTAGACAAACTCCCGAAGTAAAAATCAAACAAGAAAAATATGAACAGGACAAAAAATCTATATTTGTAGAAAATATGCTTAATCATTGGGGGATAATTCCTTGATAATTACCTTTACACTTGATTATGTTCAATACTCTATATCCTCTTGACCTTTCTCCCCAATAGATCCTGAGGTTCAACCCCCAAGCTAAAAGATCACGAGCTGTTACTGTTCCAATGTAACCAGAAATCTAACGATTCTTTACTTTCAAATTGATTAAGAACTTTACTTTCATTATTAGTAACTTTATTTTCCATGTTCCATTCAATATGCTGTATTATGATGCATCATGTGATGGATAATATTTTTGTTTCCCAATTACAGGGTATGAAACGTTTCGAATGCAGGAAAGAAGTGATCAAAGCTTTGGAAGAGTTGAAACTCTACAAAGGAACAGTTTCACACGCCATGGTTGTACCTATTTGCAGTCGCTCTAAAGATGTAGTTGAGCCTCTCATCAAGCCCCAATGGCAAGTATTTCCATTTCATGATTTATATAATTCTATAGTATTTCAATTAATAAAATTCCCCTCAGGAGTTTGACTCTATTCGACTTTTCTCCATTTTGAAACGCCAAAATGTTTATAGTTCATATTATTTTATAGTATTTCAATTAATGAAATGTCAAAATGTTCATAGTTCATATTATTTTATAGTATTTCAATTAATAAAATTCCCCTCAGGAGTTTGACTCTATTCGACTTTTGAAACGTAAAATTTTCATTGTCTTTCAACTTTGAACTTTGGTTCGAATTAGCTTTGAGCAGTTTCTTATTGCGTAAAAAACATAATGAATTATTTCATGAATATCGCGATAACCTATCGAGTAACTTTATAAAGCAAGTGAAATAAGTAACTCTTCATTTGTAGAGCTTTAATCAAATAAAATTGAACATGACTTTCTACTAGTAACGGATCAACAACATTTGATATTTATGAATGAATCAATGACAACGAAAACATATGGTTTATCATATCATTCTACCCGGCTAGATTTTCGTGTTATCTTAGGGGCAAGATGACGGAGCGACACAGTGGACTCTTGTCCATCAGGGCGACGAATGTGAGCATACTCTGGGTTTGCCTCAATCAATTCAACTTCTTCTACTGATGAATCTTGCTTTGAATTTCGGTTCATTTTCTTCAGCCAAACTGGTCCTGGGCTCATTAGCCAAGATGGTAGTGACTGTCCATTTGTTGAGGATCTCATGTGTAGGAACATTCGTTCATGAGGGGTGCAATTTGTTGTAGTACACAAAAGAGATCGAATAGAGTGGAGTGCATCAGGCAACACTTCCTCCCATCGATTTGAATCAAGTCCTCGTGATCTTAGAGCTAGTGTTATTGCTTTCCATATAATTCCATTATATCGCTCTACTTGACCATTCCCTCTCGGATTGTAAGGCGTTGATCTACTAGTTGCTATCCCTTTTGAGCCAAGAAAGCTCTTCAACTCAGTTGACATGAAGGATGTTCCTCTGTCTGTGTGAATATAGCTTGGAAGGCCAAACATGATATTAATGAGACCAGGCAATTTATGACTGTTCTCGCAGTCATGTCTGGACAAGGAAATACAAAAGGGAATCTTGAGTACTCATCAACCATCACCAGTAGGTATTTATTTCTTGTTTTTGATTGTACGGGTCCTTTGAAGTCCATATTAATTCGTTCAAAAGGTTTTGTTGCCTTTATGAGATTTCCTTTTGTCTTCATATACTGTGGTTTTATTTCAGAGCAAATTGCACAATTGGAGCAAATTTTCCTTACATCATCTACAGTATAGGGGAGATTTTTCATTCTGAGCCAGTGGTAGAAACGAGTTACACCAGGGTGACAAAGTTCATCATGGTATTTTCCAAAGCTGAGTTCAATGTTGAACAACCAGCTGTAATACATATACGAGAGAGTGCATCAGCTGGTGCATTTTCTTTTCCAGGTCTGTAGACTATGTTGAATTTGTATTCAGATAATTCTAGGCGCCACCTTTGTATCTTTTCATTTTTTATTTTTCTATTGTGTTGAGTGCCAAACATGAATGTGACTGATTTTTGGTCAGTGATCAAAGTGAATTGTTTTCGTAGTAAATAGTGTCTCCATTTTCTTATAGACTCCACAAGGGCATAGGCTTCTTTCTCAACAGCTGAATGCCTGGTTTCACTTTGGTACAAAGTTCGTGAGAAAAAGGCTACTGGTCGAGAATTTTGTGTTAATGTTGCACCAATTGCAAATCTGATGCATCTGTCTCAATTATGAATGGTACATTTTCATCAACAAGAGCAGTACCGCGGAAGCAATTTCATTTTTCAACAATTCCAAAGTTTCCATCTGATCTTGAGATAGAGGGAATTTCTGTATGTGGACAAGGGGGTGAATCTTTTGAGAAGTTTTTTATCCATCGGGAGTAATGACCAGTAATCCCATGAGTCGTTTCATTTCTTTAGCATTTCTGGGGGTGGAAAGTTCATGAGTGGTGCAAGGCTTCTGGGTCAGGTTTAATTTCTCCATGGTTTTATCTCCATGTTTTCAATTTAATCAAATAAATGCCGACAAAGAAAAAGACAAAAACGATTGAAAACCGTAACTACGAAGAAGATAAGATGGAATCACATATTGACAAGTTTCTCAAGCCAAAGGAATTATCTATCGACCCAGATTCGCCTACGGCAGAGAGAGAGTGGAACATTGGAAATAGACGTTCGAAAATTTCTTAGAAGGAACGACAACCAAAGACAAAATGAAAATATTGGTAAACTTCTTATCACCTGCTTTATACGAAATTGTGGAAAGCTATACTTCATATGAAGAAACTATATCCATGTTGGAAGATATGTTCGTTAAACCAAAGACGAAATTTATGCACGATACTGCCTTGCTAATGCAAAACAACAATAGGTGAGTCCATTGATCACTACTATTCTGAACTAAAAAGATTAAGCTTATCATGTAACTTCACTAGAGTGTCAGCCGAAGAAAACAAAAACGAGCATATTAGAGATGCTCTTGTTTCAGGGTTATGTTCTATTGAAATTAAAGAGAAACTTTTTCAACAAGGAGATTTCAGTCTACAAGAAACCCGTTTCCCAAGCACGTGTTCTTGAATCCGCAAAACATATGCCGACTCCTTTAAAAGTACTTGTTATACAAACTCTGTTGAAGAAAATAAAAACATAAGCTTGAGTGAATCTTTCTCAGATGTTAATGCTGTAACCCAAAATCGACAGGCAATTGTAGAGAATCCGTTCAATGCCAACGTTGCGGATATAAAAAACACTCAAATTCTCAAGAATGTCTGCAATAGGAAAGACTTGTCATAAATGTTCCCGAATTGGACACTTTTCCCATGTTGTAAAAGTAAACGCTCAAAGAAAAACTAACTACGTCAACTATTACTGCAGCTGGTATAGCCAGTAATCTTTCTAAAGCTACAATTATTGTTTCGGTGAATGGAATAAATACACCAGCTCTTATTGATACCGGAAGTGTTGCCAGTTTTATTGATGAAAAATTGCAAAAAACAAATAAATTTAAAACTGCATCAGATTCTTGTTTTATAAGATTTGCTCTGTTCACATAACACCGCTACAAAAGCATGTGTTTATAGCATATTGTGTACAAGGAAATGAATACAACAATATTAAACTCTTGGTATTAAAAAATGCTGTTGCAATGTGATACTTGGTCACGATTTTTTGATGAATCACTCTCACAAAGTTTAGCATTCAATGGTAATAAACAGCCTCTTTAATAGATAATAATTCTACAACCACACCACCCTTGAAGATTGCCTCTTGGTGGAGGCCATGATAAAACCATGTTCCCTTTTCAATGACTTGACTCCCGATTGCCACCCAATAACTACCCGATCCAGAAGACACCCACAAGATGACTATGAATTCATGAAGAATGAGGTCAATCGCCTCCTTACAGAAGGAATAATTGAGGAAAGCCAGTCCAGTTGGCGTGCCCAGCCTTTATTGTAACCATGGACAGAAGAAACGAATGGTCATAGACTATTCACAGACTATTAATAAATTCACAATTTAGACGCATACCCTCTCCCATTGATCGAAGATCTTGTAAACACAATGCCAAGTACAACATTTTTAGTACTGTAGATTTCAAGTCAGTTACCATCAAATACCGATTCTTGAGAATGAACGACATTACACTGCCTTTGAAGTAGCCGAAAACTTTATCAGTTCAAACGAATACCATTCGGAGTAACCATGGAGTAGCTGCCTTCCAACGTACAATAAACGGACTTATAGAAAGAGATCGAATAGAGTGGAGTGCATCAGGCAACACTTCCTCCCATCGATTTGAATCAAGTCCTCGTGATCTTAGAGCTAGTGTTATTGCTTTCCATATAATTCCATTATATCGCTCTACTTGACCATTCCCTCTCGGTTGTAAGGCGTTGATCTACTAGTTGCTATCCCTTTTGAGCCAAGAAAGCTCTTCAACTCAGTTGACATGAATGATGTTCCTCTGTCTGTGTGAATATAGCTTGGAAGGCCAACATTGATATTAATGAGACCAGGCAATTTATGACTGTTTTTATCATATCAGTAAGTGAATATATCAACAAATAAATAAATAAATTACTTCCACTTGTGATAACTATTAGTAAATATGAATTATTTCAAATTCTTACAACCTTTCAAGTAGGCCTAATGAATTGATAATAAATAAACGATATTCCAAATTTTTCATACGGTATCTTTTATTGTATATATTTTTATTATCGAGTCGACAGTATAAAAACTTTGAATTTTTTTGATTCGTTTTAAACTCTGTAATAACTCGGTATTAAATATTAAATCTCATATTTTTTATGTTTCACCAATTTTTCAGGTACATCAAATGCGGAGATATGGCTCAGAAAGCAATGGATGCTGTAAGCTCAGGGGAACTGAAGATCATTCCAGAATTCCACAATAAGACATGGTTCCATTGGATGGAGAATATCAGGTGATTATTATTTTATTTATTTCAATTTTATTCATATTTTTTTGAAGTCAAGCAACATTGGAAGACATTCACTTATTTACCGTAACGAACATACTAGCATAAAAAACAATAGCATAAATAGTTATCCCATGGTATAGGGCGTTCATGTCGTAACTTTTACTGTTATCTCAAGCCGATAGTCCACGTAGTTCCTTCCTGTGAAGCTTTATGACGCTGGTAGTCTCTCATATTGTGCCGTTCATACACCCTTACCCGGTCAAAACAGTAAAAATCAACAATAATCGTCAGTAATCGGCTTGAGATAACAGTAAAAGTTGCGACATAAACGCCCTATACCATGGGATATCTAATTACGCTATTGTTTCTCTATGATACTAGTTACCTTCAATGATTCCAGTTAGTTTACTTGATGTAATTATTATTTACTCTAGCTTTTCATTTCAATCAGATAAGGGTGATTACTCCGCAATATTATGGTTATTGCAATAGAAATAATTACGGTACATGAATTTAGTACTCTCAGTAACTTTTTATTCAAGAATATATCAATGAAGCAATTTTATTGATGGTGATCAACTCATAAGATAAAAATAACAACTAGTTGTTTGTTTTAATTCGTCTCTTTTTCCAAGTAAATGTTAATGATTCATTCTTGATGAAATTCAAATGAACTATCAAATCTATTGTAGATGACCCGTGATAATTGAATTTATAGGTGGATTCCCACATATCAGTGTCTGTGAAAGTGACCTGTACTGTGAGAATACTATTCTCTCAAGTTCCAATGGGACTATTCATACTAGCTCAGCCGTGCTGGGTGTAAATAGTCCCATTCAAACTCATGGAAATTATATTCTCACTGTGCCGGTTACTTCCACTGATACGTTCATTCATTTATCAACAATCACTAATCATTATATTTTAATAATATGATTGAGAGAAGACAACAAGCATAGCCCAAAACTGTCTTTCTAAGTGGAAATTCATCTTTAAAAATCGCATTCCGTGATTGTATTAAGTATTGATCATTGATATTAGACTTGATTCATTAGACAAACCAAGTATCATACCTACCTTTCGGTAGTCGTGCCCTACACAATCACACGAGCAGTCGCGTGTTGTAATTTTTACAACATCCAATTTTCCTAGTGTTATGTACTCTGTTTACTGTCAAAACATATTAATTCGTTGTATAACTACTATTCCCATCACATTGGATAATTTCACGCCTATAAACATTTGGATGATTACCATTTCATAGCCCAATAAGGTACACCAAGCAAAGCCATCAATTCTGTGTTATTGGTTCGTTTACAGTCCCCGTATACAGTCTTTCCCTATCTTATGCACAGTGCGACTTATATACTGTCGCGACTAAATGACACCTAAAGACTGAACCATTGCTCGGTTGATACTGCAACTCAGTGGAGTGATGGGAGAAAGTTTTGGAATGCATAGGTGACTCATTCACTGACACCACCCCATTCAATAGATTTGTGCAGCAAAAAAACTAACACTGTTGTACTTTTTTACAACAGCGCGACTGCCGGAAGGTTAATAGCAAATTTCATTTTTTTTTAGGGATTGGTGTGTATCCAGACAATTGTGGTGGGGACATAGGATTCCGGCCTACTATGTGACTATCGATGATCCCTCTGTTAAAGCAGGAACGGTAAGTATTTCTCTCATCTATAATTTTTCTAACAGTCTTTGGTCATGTAACTGATAATACGTCTCTTACTATGATTGGATGTTTCATTCAAGTTATTTACTATTTATTTATTTTATTATTCTAATTTTTACAAGAAACACTGAATGGGAGAGAATATTTATTTTATTAGCGTATGGCTTTGAATGGTGGGGAGACCCAAGGGTAGTTCCACCTCGCCGTATATAGTCCAAAGTTCCCTAATGGGAAACCGGACACTAAGGTTATAGTGAGCACAATACTTTCAATTTACACTTTTCACTTCGGAACTAAGTTCAGTTTGATGTTAAAAAGTCCTAACATATACAAAACCGAAACAAAACACAAAACCACTAAGCCAAATTTAGAAAATATTAAATTTAGAGCCGAAAATGGGAGAGAAAAACTAAGGATACTCCTTGTACTATTTCTTTCCCAAATTAAGATAATAATTTAAAAGTCCGAAATGAAGTTATGATTCCACTTTTCTGAAATTTAGTTCTTTTTCACTCAAAAACAACAGAAACTAAGAATTTTGAATTCCAAGGTTGAGAAACTGGATAGAAAACAAAAATATTACACTCAAATCACTAATAATTAAAAAAAATCACGTTATTCGTATAATATTTTGAATTATTTTATTAGCCAACATCTTTTATATTGAATCAAGTGATATACTGTAATATAGATTCAGTTGTTGAGATATTCATATGATTGATTGATTAAAGCTGCTTAGAATGAGAGTGGTCCAAGTCAAAAATGTACAATACTAGGCTCTTTACTGAAATAGGTTCATTTTTAGCTTCTCTATTCAGTATGATAGTGGTCAAATTAATAGTTCAATACAATGAAACTGTTTCAAGATTGTTATATGGATTTTCTAACAACTTGTTTTGATAAAAAGCAACTTACTCGAAAGCTTGTTATAGTGACTTAGACCACTTTCATTCTAAGCAGCTGGTCATGTAACTGATACGTCTCTAAACATGAATGGATGTTTTTGGTATATTTAATTTAATATTTTGATTTATTTTTCTATCGAACGATCTTTGTATTGAATCGAGTGATAAAATATTGATTCGGTTGTTGAGATATTTTGTCTATTTGAATGATGAGTGAATTAAATGTTATTTTTTGAAAATAATACCATAGAGAAACAATAGCGTAATTAGACATCCCATGGTATAGGGAATTTATGTCGCAACTTTTACTGTTATCTCAAGCCGATTGCTGTCGATTATTGTCAATTTTTACTGTTTTGTTGGGGTGATAGTGTATAAACGGCACAATTTGAGAGACTACCAGCGTCACACAGCTGCATAGGAAAGAACTTTGTGATTTATCGGCTTGGGATAACAGTAAAACTTGCGACATAAACGCCCTATACCATGGGATATCTATGCTATCGTTTCTCTATGATAATACCTAACAAGTTTTGTCTGAATTAAAGGAAATCGATAACGAATATTGGGTAAGCGGGCGTTCGGAGCAGGAAGCTGCTGAAAAGGCAGCTAAGAAGTTTGGAGTTCCAGTTTCAAAAATCAAATTGAAGCAAGACCCCGATGTGCTTGATACTTGGTTCAGCTCGGGACTGTTTCCGTTCTCCATATTTGGATGGCCGGAAGAGGTGAGTGGCGAAAATCCATATATTTTCAAATAAAACTATTTTTTAAAGACGTAGTGCTGGTTGCACAAAAGCCGGTTAAATTTTAACCGCGATTAATTCCACGAAACGAGAACCAATCAGAGAAGTGGTATTTTCAAAAACGCCTTCTTTGATTGGTTCTCGTAAAGTTAATCACGGTTAAAATTTAACGGGCTTTTGTGTAACCGGGCCTTAGTCTTTGAAAAATTTTATTACTTGACCTTCAAAGAATTACTGTAGGCTATTATGAAATATTTGTTTCCACTGAACTCATTTCGCCAATTTATTCAATAACGGCTGTATGAAACTGTTGTTTAGACCAATCTCAATTCACCAAAATATTAAATAACGTTTTTACATATTACTTGTTACAACTTCCATGTTTTAGTTATTTTTTACAATTTTTCAGACCGAGGAGCTGAAGGCATTCTACCCTGGAACACTTCTGGAAACCGGACATGACATCATATTCTTCTGGGTTGCGAGAATGGTGTTTTTCGGCCAAAGATTACTCAATAAACTTCCTTTCAAGTGAGTAGATTGTCGTAGTGGTTCGATAATGTGTCGTCATAAGTGGAAACGGATCATTGAAGACTAGGGGTAGAGCTCTTTGTAAATTCAAGTTCGCATTACTGATTTCAATTCACATTACTCATTCCAAACCGTATATATGGCACCTAGGGCGGAAATAGAGTATATATTGTACCTAGAGTTTGTCGGCTCGAGATAGCAGTTTTCAAGTTCGAGACAAAGTGACAAAGTCTAGAACTTGAAGCGTTTGAGAGCCGGCAATACATTTTTGCCCGAGTTGCGAACGCTATTTTATTATTATTATTATTATTATTATTATTATGTTTTTGTCCATAATGTGGTCACAGATACACAAGTCATAAGCAATTAAAGAAAAACATGCACTCAAGGCAAGAGCATGCATCAAGTAAAATACCGCTCCAAAGCAGCACTCTCACAACTGAAAAACTCATTCAGCGCATAAAACGGGTGATCCTCAAGGAACAGCCTCAACTTTCTCCTCAGGCTTGCCAGTGGCTGAGTCCCCGCTGTAATGGGTAGCTTGTTGATGATCTTTCCCATCTTATCAGCCGAACCAACCTGCGTTCTCCCAAGCCTGCAAAACGGGAGGTCGAGCCTATGGTATTATGTATATATTATATATTATTTATAATACATTACATCATATAATATATATTATTATATCCTATACTATTAAACGAGCAACTTCTGTTTATATGTTTATATGTTTGTATTTCACCGGATCTCGAAAACGGCTCCAATGATTCTATCGAAAATCAGAACATATAATATGAAGATTCGATTGAACTAGGTTTCATCCCTGGCAAAACTCGCTGAAGTACATTAAAAGGATAATTATTATTCATCCTTGGGAAAACAGCTGATAATAATTATTTCTTCGTCTGTTGGTGATGGAAGTGAGTGAGCGAGTTCATGTGTGTGGGACTGTGTCAAAATCATGACTCAGCTGTTGAACTTTTGTAATCATTCAATCAGGTACTTAGTGCCGGTTGCAAAAAAGTCGGGTTATTTTCAATCCTGATTAATTCCAGTAGATCCATCTTTTTGAAATGGTCTTCTCTGATTTGGTTCACGTGAAGTTAATCAGGATTAAAATTTAACCGGATTTTGTGCAACTGGGCCTTCGTGAGGAAACTTTTTGCATTCCTCTGGGAATTAATGTCAATTTACTGTGATTAGATAGAACATTTCTGTATGAATGTTATTATAATTTCTTCTTTCGTAATACATTTTTTATGCTTTTGTACTCGGTCCCCGATATTATTATATTATTCGTTTAAACGTTTCAACAGCCGTTAACCATAGATTCTACTCGACATTTCTGACAAAAGCTGTTCATCAAACTTTTTTCCTATCGACCTTAGTTTTCGAGATATATCGATTTTTCGATATTTTCATAATATGCATACTTCTGGTCATTAAATACTCAATAACTCCACCCCAGAGTGTGATGCCATATGACATCACACTGTGGAAGAACGCATAGTACCTCATACGGAGATATGCCTCAGGAACACAGCTCTTCAGACTCCTCAGCAGAAACAGGACTCTGTTCAGCCTGCAGAGACACTCTGTATATGCTCCCTTCAAGAAAGTTTCCTATCAAGATGGAAGCCCAAGAGCAATTGCGCCACACCACAAGAACAAACTGAAAACTTAGGCATTGAAAACTATAGATGAATTGAAAAATTGACGAACTGAAAACTTGACAGTATGAGAACTTGACGCACTGAAACATTAACATACATAATAAATGACAAAATTGAATTTGAAAACTTGACGAATGGAATTGAATGATCGGGCAAGGTCTTTTATTTCCCGCCCTAGGTCTGAAAGTGAACATTTTCGACTCTAGAGCGAAAAAGAGAACATTTTCGTTCCTCCAGCTGATCTCGTCGTAAACTGATCTCTTTCGACCTACATTTGTACATTTTTCTTTCTTGTATTGTGTCTATTGTTGTAATGACTCCTCCTCTAAACACGGACTTGTTCCATATTAGAAGGAGTAATTTTCAGTGAATATATTGTAAAATGTACTTTCTGGAAATAAATTGAATTTGAATTTATTTGTTTTTGCAGAGAAATCTTCCTGCACCCAATCGTCCGCGACGCTCACGGCCGCAAGATGAGCAAGTCGCTGGGCAACGTGATCGATCCGATGGACGTAATAGCGGGCGCTACGCTCGCCCACCTACATCAGCAGCTGGCCGACAGCAACCTGGACCCGGCCGAGTTGGAGCGGGCCAGGCAGGGCCAGCGCAAGGACTATCCGGCCGGAATTCCCGAATGCGGCACCGATGCGCTGCGGTTTGCGCTCTGTGCCTACATGACGCAGGGTAATTAAGCTATTTATTCATCTATTCTAGGGGCCCATTGCACCTACGTATATCTATCCATCTGTACTATAAAGGAAGGAATTAGCTTATACATGTTTGGGATGAGAAATACACGATTGCCGCATCATCATGTCTGAATTACTGAACCGATTAACTTTCAATTTTACATAAAGATTCTGAACTCACCAATGAAGGTTATATGCCTATTTTCATTAGTATTGATCAATTAATTTTTATTTAGTAACTTTTTAAAAACATTCAATTCATGATTCAAATTTTACGCAAAGATAGAGAGCTCAACGAAACAGAGCATTCTCCGAAGGTTAAAGCTCTCAGTTGAAGGATTCCGAGGGTTTATTAGCAGAAAGTTGTGTGTTCAAAACAGATCAAACTTTTTTTGCTGAGGATATTTACCTCTAATGGATTATTTACATAGGTATTATTTACCCGGGTTGAAACCCTCTTAATACCAAAAGTTTTTTAACTAGATCACTCCCGTGTTATCGGATGGGCACGTCACTGTCGGTCCCGGCTGAAGTATGACAGTCGTAAGGCCCATTGACGGCTTAAATTATATATTCAGGTGGGACCTTCCCGCAAGGGCCTCCCAACCAAAAAAAGCCATACAAATTCACTTTTCTTTTTTTTACATAGGTAGTTTTCACAAAATAATGAATAATCATATCATTATATTTTCTGATGAACATTTGATGAGTTAATATTTTTAAAATCCACTTATTTATTATTATTTCTTCAGATACTTCCTTTCATTTACAGTACATTTTCAGGTCATAACAACAACCTGGTCATACAAGTAATATTTCTTTGTAAAGTAAAATACCCTTAAAATTTACTTCTATATTAACTTTTTCACCTTCAAATTGACTGTGTTTTTCATTCACTCACCGTAAATTTTCATTCCGTGACATCAAACTGTACTAACTTCTTTGCTAGTCAATCAACTTTCAACTCAATTTCTTTAATATTTTACTAGCTGGCCCGGCGAACTTCGTATCGCCAAATAATCAATGCAACCTATGACAAACTTTAGCTGGATGCACACATGAGGAGGCTCGGCATTTTGCATCCAGATGCTTCTTGCTTATTGGTTTGAATGGAAGCACTCAATTTTTTTTAGCTTTTTATATTGTTTTTAATAATTTTAATAAAGTAGCCCATACAATTAAAGTGATTCCACATATCCATCTATTTTTAATGTCATGGCGATCATGAGAGATTGGCCAGGAAATAATTGTTCCAGTATTTCTGTCCACTTTAGGTGACAGGTCAAGGTGATAAACAAATCTGACCTTTTTTGGTTTATTCATATAGATAATTTTCCAACTGCAAAATAAATAATTTACTAAAAATCAATTAATTCTAAACACCGAAGAGAGCAGAACTATTCGAAACAAAGCAATGTCTTTAGAGAATGTAAGCCTTTAACCTGAGGCCGCACTGCTGGATGTTTACACACAGAACAATCATTTTGTTTTTAGTCGGGGCGTTCAGAATAAAATACATGGCGGTGATGGAGCAGCCCTCTTGTCTGCTATCTACTGACAGCTGTTGGATAACGCAATGATTATAACAGCTGATTTTTATTTTTGTGTGTGACCAGCTCACTAATATTCTCCCATAAGGATTACATGTAAACTTTGAAGGACCGTAGGAAAAATTCCTGGAGTCGAATTATAAATTTGAAAGGCCATAAACCTGGTCCTGAACATAACGAACACAACTAAAAGAATCATCAAATTAGGTGCACACATCAAAAAGTTACTGAATGTCAAAATTTGAGGCTTGATTTTTATTTATAGATATAGATTTAACCTTCACATTTACTTCTAAACTATTTTTTACCTTATACTTTTAATTTTTTTGTGAATTCTTTCCACTCACCGTACATTTTCAGGGCGTGACATGAATCTGGACATTAACTTTTTTGTTAAGTCACTCAACCTTCAAATACACTTCTTCTAATTTATAATTCTAAATTAAAATGTATGTATTCAGGGCTACTTATTTTTATATATAAAAAAGGGTACTATTATGTTATTTTATAAATTCTAAATCAACTTTATCACTTTTAGGGCCGTTTGCACAGTATAGATTGCTAAACTCGATTAAGTTAATCGAGTTTAAGTTAATCTGGAAGTTTAAACTTGAATCGGTTTTCTCAGTGCATTTACTAATTCAGTTCAAGTTAAACTAGTTTAGCATTAAGTTGGTAATAGAATGTCATTGTTTATAATATTAGGAAGGCTGATTTTTACAGGAAATTTGTTATTTGTTTACAAACTATCAGTAAATTGAGGTTATGTAGCTACTATTTTCTTGTTCAAAATCCACAGAGCTGTAAGCTGTACGGTAATAAAAGTGGAAAGCGATCAAGAAATTCTTTAAAAACTTATGTTTATTTGGCACCAAAAAATATATTTTAAAATTAAAGATAAAAAAGCTATTTTGTTACGCTTGAATCTACTACGGTCATTCTCGTTTATTAAAAATATCTCAGTTATATGTTATTAAAAACATGTTTTCTAATCCAAGACCACTGTTAAAAATTGTCTTAATTTCTATCAAGTGGTTTATTCAATCAAATACTATTAGCAGTTGCTTTACTCAAGCAAAACCGTAAAAAAATATCTATCCCAGAAATTTAAATTATTCGTTTTTGCCCAATTTTTCTCAGTTTCAAAATTTCTTCGCAGTCATCTTTATCAATCGCATTAAAAACGTCTATTAATTTTTTCTATTATAATTATTTTTACATTCAAATAATGATTCACCATAACCTAAATAATTATTATCGTCTACAGAAGCAATAAAAACAACCGTCGAAAAATAATTTACTATGAGCTGTTTCCCCATCAAATCTTTACAAATGTCAAGTTAATCCAAATTATTTGGTTTAAACCTCCTGCTTTGAAGGTTTAAACTTTCCCAGAGTTTAAACACAATACAGAGTTTAAACTGATAGTGTGCAAACGGAATTTTAGTTTAAACCAAAAAAAAAATCAGATTTGGTTTAAGCTTTAGCTTAAACTTGCACTGTGCAAACGGCTCTTAAATTTATAATGCTACATTAGTTTATTTACCTTCTGATCTACTTCTCAATTAATTTGTTGTGTGATTTCTATTCACTTACCTAGGTCGTGACATCAACCTGGACATCCTCCGGGTGCAGGGCTACCGGTTCTTCTGCAACAAGTTGTGGAACGCCACAAAGTTCGCGCTGACTTACCTCAAGCAGGAAAGCGGCAGCAATGTTAAGCAATCTGTAAGCAATAATAGTGTGATATCAGTGGTGGTGGACAGGTGTAGCAGGAACTGTGCTCAAAAGTCAACAGATGCAATAACGGTTATTAACAGTTACCTGGCTGATAACAGTTACTTGGACGGTTACACGTTGACTGAGTTGGACCGTAGGGTGTATGAGGAGCTTGCTGTCTGTGGTGGGTTCGGCTCCCGAAAGACTTTTCCGCACATTAATCGCTGGGCAAGACATATCAAAAGTTTTCCTCATGGATCTGGGAGCAATGATGTATCTGCAGTAAGATTCTTCTTCAACTTTCTCATTCTAATGCTTGTTCCTTCTCTGTTCTCGCCTTCTATGCATTCTTCATCTACTTCATGTCTTCCTTTGCATTTTCTTTACCGTCTCATTTTTGTACTTTACATATCAATACTCATATTTATTTTTAGGGCTACTGAAATTGTTGAAACACTATAGTGAGGTCCACGTTATAATGGCAGTGTTTGATTTGCAATGGTATTGCTATCCTTGTCTATCATTCAACAAAGCGGATAGCACTATCTTTTTCTCGCTTTGCTCTGTTGCCAGATCGTCTTTAACAATGTAGAATTAATCATTAACAAAATATTTCAAATAATACATCAAAATGTATTATGAAATCTACAGATGGAAATTACTGAGATATTGCAATTAATCAAATGCTAATGAATAAATTAATATTATTAAACGAAAATCCAAATTAAATGCTGTAATTCACCCCGAAGACTTTTGCTACTACAAATATTGACAACAGGGTAAACAGCTAGATGGAAATTCGATGAGCGCTACTATTCAAAAATTATTTGTCAGCCCGGGAATCGAACCCAGTACCTCCTAATTTCTGGTCAGGAATGCTTACCCTTACACCAAACTGACAATCTCCGGATAGCAGCGCTCATTTTATACGAAGCCATAGCGGCCAGCCAGTCTACAGATGAAAATTACTGAGATATTGTAACTATTAAAATGCTAATGAATTAATTATTATTAAACGAAAATCCAAATTAAATGCTATAATTCACCCCGAAGACTTCTGCTATTTACCCTGTTGTCAGTCTTTGCAGTAGCAGAAGTCTTCGAGGTGAATTACAGCATTTAATTTGGATTTTCGTTTAATAATAATAATTAATTCATTAGCATTTGAATAATTGCAATATCTCAGTAATTTCCATCTGTAGACTGACGACTGGCCGCTATGGCTTTGTATAAAATGAGCGCTGCTATCCAGAGATTGACAGTTTGGTGTAAGGGTAAGCATTCCTGACCGGCAATTAGGAGGTACTGGGTTCGATTCCCGGGCTGACAAATAATTTTTGAATAGTAGCGCTCATCGAATTTCCATCTAGCTGTTTACCTTGTTGTCAATATTTGCAGTAGCAGGAGTCTTCGAGGATTAGAATTACATCATTTAATTTGGATTTTCGTTTAATAATAATAAGTATTATGAAATTATTTGAAAATATGATTTTTGCTCAATAAAATATAATTGATTATTTTAAACGAGAATGAACAGTTAATATTACATCAATAAACCTATATCAGCTACCGTCTATAGAAGGCATTGACAAGACAGAGGTTCGGCAACTTTGTTCTCCTATCTTTCTCCACTGCCATTATAACGTGGACCATATAAAAGTGAAGTACCCTTCTATTTCATCACAACACAGTGTTATTCGTGATAAAATGAAAGGGTACTTGATAACTTTCATCTTTATTGTGGTACATATCAATGTACGTATTCTCATTATACTGCAAGCATGCTGTAAATATTCATTTATTTTTATTGTTCTTTCCATTTCTTCTTCTTCCTCTATCTCTTTTTTTTCTATCATATTCTCTGTTCTCTTTATTCCTCTTCTTATTTCTTATTTCAATCTTCTCATTATCAATTCTTGCTCAAGTATTCTTAAATATTATTAATTCTCTTTTCCTTCTGCCCTTTATTTTATTTATTCATTTATTGTAAAAAACACTATCCTTGTTTATTGTATAAAAACACTACTTCTTGTATCATAATACAATTATGACATTGGAGGAAAAACTAGGCTCAGCCTGTACTATTCCTCTCCAAAAATTTCGATGAAATGTTAATGTTTTCTCTCTTTATTTTCTTTTACCTTCTAGTTATTCAATTTTCTCTTTCACTTTTATTCTTCTTTATCTACATTTCCTCTATTCTAACCTCTTCATTTCTTTTTCACTTCCTATATTCTTCATAGTTTCCATATTATTTGCTTCTTTTCTCTTATTTTCCTCGTTCACTTCTCATCTTTGCTTTCTCTTCCTTTGTTTCTTTCGCTTCTCTTATCCCCTACTTTTTCTCTTCCCATCCCTTCTTCAGCTTGCATACAATTTTCCCAATTACATGGTTTTTCTCTCTTCTTGATCTTCTTTGTGATTTGTAAATCAGTCATGTGTTATGATTTGTAGTACGCTTTTGATTGATCTTTTTAAAGATTCTATTCTTATATATTTTTCTTGTATTCCTATGTTTTCCAATTTAATCTATATTATTGTTTTGCTAAATGAGGACTTTCAATTTGCACATAAATAAATGCAATTTAGAATACATCGATTAGAGTGATAATGATCCAATTACCTTGATTCTAAATTTCGATCTGTATTTTTCAATACATTTATTTTTTACACAATGGTAAGTATTGATCATAGTAAAAATGAGTAGGCTATCGATCATCTATATCCATCCCTGCTTGCTTTTCCAATAAGGAATATTTATTTATAATAGATTGTTTTTTAATTGATCATTATATGATATGTTTGAAGGGACTGATTCAATCAATCAATCATTTATTTCTCTCCAAAACATACATTAAAATGTACATGAAAAAGTCAAAAACTAAAAACTAACTTAAAGCTGAAGAGAAATAGTGACTGTTTAAAATTCATTTTTTTACAGTAAACTCGTTTATAGTGTAGCATGCTAAATCTATCAAATATGCTCTCAGCAATTCCTTGAATTTTGATCTATCAGGTTCATGTCTTATGCAACCTTATTTGCCATAACATTTTACAATCAGTACTTACATTAAAAATATGATAGATACTATAAGTAATATTATAAATAAGTGAATTTATATAAAAGGCACTACCGGCATAAGTGGAACTTGTTCGCCAGCAGTGAGTGCGATTGAAAATTACAAATATTATAGCCTAACATTAATCAAGACTAAAAGTGGATATATACTATAATATCCATAGTAGAGAATCAAGAAAAACGTACTATAACAGACGTATTATACACTATGATCTTATAGTTATTACAAAATTATCATTTCATACACTTATCTTAAAATAAACTCTAGATTTTACCCACTCTTCTATTTCACTACTTAGTTTTTTTGTTATTCTATTGTTTATAAAGTGATATGGGACTATATTAGCAAAGTATTCCATGAAGTATGTGAATTGATGTTTATTTATAGTTAATCTTGTAAAGTTTCGAGTATAAGGATTGAGTACAGACGGACGAAGGTTGTGTAAATGTGTATTCAAAGTAAGATGCTGCTTATTTCTATTGGCATGTGTAATGATTTTCCCTACAAAGACCTGTCGTAGCGTTGGAACCCCAAATTCAACAAACAAATTCCTGCTTGGATACAGTCTAGGCCGTTTTAGAGCGGCTCTAATTAAATGCTTTTGCAGGGTAAATATTCTATTAAAGTGTGTGTCAAAGGTACCCCCCCATAATTCTATTCCATATTGGAACAAGGAGTGAGCGTATGCATGATATATGGTTCTTATGATTCTGATATCCTTTAGAGTATTAATTTTATAGAAAATGTATATTAGGTATTTTAATTTAGATATTATGTGTTGTACATGAAAGTTCCATTTCAAGTGACTGTCAACTATTATTCCAAGATATTTTAGAAAATTGACTTTTTCGATTGTTCCACAGATACAATTATTGGGTCTAGAGACGATATGAGAGTCATGGTTGTGAATTTTTATATCTAATTCAATAGGTGGTTCACCAGTTTTTGTTGGAGTAAAAGCAATAAATTTTGTCTTATTTGAATTTAATGTGAGAGTTTGCTCATCAAACCATCGCTTAGCAATGCTTAATCCTTCATTTGCGTTTTCATATGCCTCTCTCCATGATGATCCAGTAAATAACAATACTGTATCATCAGCAAAAGATATCTTGGTGGAATTCGGGATATTTAATTTGAGAAGATCATTCAAATAAATCAAGAATAATATTGGCGATAAGACCGTTCCTTGAGGAAGACCAAAACTTGTTAGAATTCTTGTATCAGTTTTATTGTTAAAGGTCATAGTTTGTGATCTATCCTGCAGATAGCTGGTAATCAACTTTTTTGCCACTCCACGGATACCACATCCATTGAGCTTATCTATCAATGTCGAATGAGGTATGGTATCAAAAGCTTTGGCCAAGTCTAGGAAAACAGCCAGTGTTTTAATGTTCTTATTGAAATTCCTGTTAACTGAATCAATCAATACCATAACAGCATCTTTGGTTGATTTACCAGACTGGAAACCATACTGATTTTTTGCAATTAAATTATTTTTATTTAGGAAGTCAACCAATCTCTTTTTAATCAGTCTTTCTATTATTTTAGCAAAATTGCTAAGTAGGCTAATTGGTCTATAATTTGCTGGATTGGTCTTATCGCCTATTTTATGGATTAATATCATTTTGGCTATTTTAAAACGTTTTGGAAAGTAACCCTCACTGAAGCATCTATTTATTATTATTTCAAGTGGGCCAGCAATATAAGGGGAGATCTGTTTCAGGCAGCGACCAGTGAATTTATCCTCTCCAGGTGAAGCATCATTTTTTAGGGAATTTATCGTGAGTGAAATTTCAACAGCATTTGTTGGATGTAGATAGAGACTATTTACAGGAGGTATGGATGATGATCGTAGGGGAGATGTATTTCTATTGTTATCTAGTGCTTCTGCATATTTTTTCCCAACATTTACAAAATAATCATTAAATATTTCAGCATCTATTTTTGGTTCTATCTTTGAGTTTTTTTCTATTTCTAAAATTTCTCTAATATTTTCCCATGTCTTTTTTGTGTTACCTTTGTTCAATTCAAACTTATTATTAAAATATTCAATTTTTGCATTTCTAACAATGTTATTTAAGGTGTTTCTGTAATTCTTATAATGATTTTTCAGAACTGTATTGAAAGGCTGCTTTTTCAGTTTTTGGGCCATTCTATCTCTTTTGCGCATTGCACTCACCATACTCTGTGTAATCCATTTTTTTAATGGCCTTTTCTTATGTGATATGTGTATGATATCAGTGTGTCTAACTATGTAATAGGTTAATTTGTCAATAAAAACATCTACCAATTTATCAATGCCCTCAGAGTGTATCATATTTAAACAATTCCAATTTTCTCCCACTAAGTCATTCTTCAATGTCTCGTAGTTTATTTTCATAACGGTATTTTTAACAGGTGGATTTTGGATAGAATTAGAAAGGCAATTTATATGGAATGAGGTACAGTAGTGGTCAGTGATAGTAGATTTTATAATAGTTGCAAATGTATCACTCTCTTTAACGGATCTTGTTTTGAAAAATATGTGATCAATGCAGCTGCTGCTATAGTTTTGAGCTCGAGTGGATTTATTTATAAATGACTTGAATCCATTCAGTTGCATGACACCTAGATATTCATTACTTAAATTATCATTGTCGAGAATATTTATATTTATGTCTCCTATCAAGATGACGGAACTGTCTGGCCGTAAAGACTGCAGATATGAATCCAAACTGATAAGAAAACTATTAACAGCTAAGGACGGAGATCGATAAAGAGCCAACAATTTGTACATTTTGCTATCAAATTCAAAATCCAGACAGATTGTGTTTGTAAAGTCTATTGTGATATCAATTCTATTGAATTTAATATCGTTATTTACGAAAACACATAGGCCATCACATTTCGTGAATCTATTGTTTTGATTGACAACGGAATAGCCATCAATATTGAAGTTGAAAGCAGAAGAACTATGAACCCACGTCTCTGTCAAAACTATAATATCAAATTTAACATTACTGTTGCTTATATAATAAAGAAACTCATCAAAGTTTTTGGCTATACTACGTATGTTCATGTGTACAATGTTGAAAAGTGTACCCGTCTGTACGTGATAATTACATGGGTCAAAAGAAAATAAATCGTTAACTTCAATTGTTTCCTTATCATTGCCGTATATGATTGGATCTTCAATCCCTTCAAGATTCATTAATTACAAAATAGCAAAAGATAAAGTACTTTGAGAACAAAAAAAAAACTTTTTAAAGAAAGAAAAAGAAATATTCTATGAGAAACTAAATAATTTTTTAAAACACTTTTAGCTTTAGCGTCTATTCTGAAGTGAATAGATGTGCCTAGTTCTGAGGCATTACACAAATATATAAAAACTGAAATAGAGAATACATGATGAAATGAAATAGAGAGTGAAGGAGATAAGATAATAATGATCGAAGTGAATAAGATGATCAGTTGATTAGCATTCATTAGTCACGTACACGAAAGCCAAATGATCTCTTGTGAGGCTACTAACATATTAATAATAAAAATAAACAGAAATAAAAATCTTATCTTAGTACTGAAACTGAGTGTGAAAAATATTGTTATTTAGAAGTCAATCAACATGAACTTGTAAGTAAAATAGGCTATTTCTTTGAAGAGACTATTAAATTGAAGTATTATGTACTCCAAATACTGGATACAACTAAGATTGAATGTATAATATTATGATTGAGTCCATTCACACTAAATTCAGCCTAGTTTATTGTCCATACTGTTGATAAAAATAAAGTATTAGATAGTCCATTGAAAATACACTTAAGTTAAAAATAAGAATATTGAAAGAGTCCATTCTATGTAATTGGTAAAAAAAAAAAAAAATAAATCGTATCCATCGTAACAAACCTTCCAAGAAGCTGCTAAGCGTTATGAAAAAAGTAAATTAAAAAAAAAAAGAAATACATTTGAAAAGTCTCTCCTATTAATTAGTTTTTTCTTGTAGTCAGGACTATATTTGATGAACGAGATCCTTTATCGTGACTATAGACTGTGGTCTAGAGTTCAAGTCCTTTCTTACATAGATACGCCCATTTCTGAACCAGACAAATTTCAATTTACCGTCCTTCTGCATAGATTTGGCAGACCTGAACAGTGTGCGATTGAACGGGGACATTGTTTCGTTGATAAATACCTTTAATTTGTTACCCGACCACCCTATTTCGGACAGTGTCAGATCCCCTTTGTTTTTCTTACAGTTCAAAAACTTTTCCTTATACAAATGACCACAGAATTTCACTATGATAGGTGGATATTTAATGAGTTGATCACTTGGTGATTGATACGAATTAACGTTTGCGGGGTTCCTGTGATAGTTTCCTAGCATATGTTCTTTCAGTTCAAATCCTATTGCATCAGATATTTTGTGTAGAACTACGGTCAAATTCTCACTTTTATCGTAGGGGATGCCGATTATGTCAATACAGTCTTTTCTCAAGTATTGTTGTATATTGTTGTTTTCTGCGGTAAGTCTTTCAATGTCCTTTCCCAATAACACGTTGTTTTTTTCAATCACATCTATATGATTGAAACACTTATTGATGTCTTCGGAGTTTTTCTCAATATCTGATTTATTTTCCTTGTTTAATTCGAATAGAAACTCAATGCTTTTAATCATGTCCTTCTGCTCCGTTTTAACAGACTTTATCTCTTTTTCTATATTATCTAGCTTGTCGAAGAGCATTTCGAAATTGGCTTTGAAGTCGATTTGATCACTTGCACTGATAGTTGTTGTTTGCTTACCGGTACCCTTATCACTGCTCCCCTCACCACCAGCACCGCTGCCACCTGCCTCGCCACCGCTAGCACCATCCTTCCCATCCCCACCATCCGCCGATTTAGCCTTGGATCTTGTCATCGTTTCCAATGATCTCAAAATTAACTATTGATTTGTTCAATAAATATCGATTTAAACTCTAATATTATTAAAACTTGACAATTCAAGAAAGAAAAACGTATGCCAGCACTTGAATGGTCACGACTGTTCACTCAATTTCAACAAATACTATGTAATACATCCACTATTTACGAATAAAATACATGGGCGGTTATGGAGCAGCACACACTCTTGTCTGCTATCTACCGACGGCTGTTGTATGAGAAAATGATTATAACAGCTTATTTATTTATTTATTTCTGTGTGTGGCCAGCTCACAAATCTTCTCTCATGAGGATTACATGTAAACTTTGAAGTACCGTAGGAAGGAGTCCTGAAGTCGGATTATAAATTTGATAGGCCATAAACCTGGTCTTGAACATAACGAACTACTAAAAAATCATTAAATTCGATGCACACATAAAAAAGTTATTGAATGTCAAAATTTGAGGCTCGATTTTTATTTATATAGATTAGCAATAATTCATTTCTAACTTATCCTATTCATTTCAACAATGTTCACCTCTATAGATGGGATCTACTACATTTTAATTCAGGAACCAACTAGTTGCTGGTGTGAACACCTCCATTCATCTACTACATTTTCATTTCGGAAGCAATCAGTTGCCAGTGTGAACACCTACATTCACCAACATCATTTCCATTTCGGAACCAATTAGTTGCCAGTGTGAACACCCACATTCACCAACATAATTTCCATTTCGGAACCAATTAGTTGCCAGTGTGAACACCTCCATTCACCAACATCATTTTCATTTCAGAACCAATTAGTTGCCAGTGTGAACACCTACATTCACCAACATCATTTCCATTTCGGAACCAATTAGTTTCCAGTGTGAACACCTCCATTCACCAACATCATTTCCATATCAGAACCAATTAGTTTCCAGTGTGAACACCTTCATCCACCTTCATTATTTCAATTTCAGAACCAACTAATTGCCAGTGTGAACACCTCCATTCACCAACATTAGTTTCATTTCAGAACAAACTAGTTGCCGGTGTGAACACCTCCACTCATTTACACTGTTTTCATTTCAGGAATCGATCAAACCAGTGTTCAGCGGCGATGATCAGGAGGCGAAAGAGGCGGCCCGTGTCACCCTGTACACTGTTTTCGATGCCGGACTGAGGCTGTTGTCTCCGTTTATGCCGTTCATCACTGAGGAGTTGTATCAGCGGCTGCCATTGGTCCAAAATGCGCCCGTTAAACCGAAAGCGGCCAGTATCTGTGTGGCGCCTTATCCGGATTTGGTGAGAGATTCGTTTGCAAATGAATACTTTTGTCTGGAATTATATTTTTCACTCGTTACAAGGAAAATACCACAATATTTCTTGAATCTCTATTAATATAATGTATATTTATTTATTTAGTCATTTACATTAACAAATGCACAAATATCCCTTAACGTCGAGCGCTTAGCTCTAGGGACAAACTAATTCCGCTAGATCGCTCCAGCTGTACTATTCACTTGCTGCCCGAGCATAGCAGGCGTAAAACCGTGCTTTAAAGGTACACATACCAGCGGCTATTATTGTGTCTATAAAAGAAGTTTAAGCATCAACTTTATTCATCAAGAACAGCGCTACAAGTTGCTATGACTTTGAAGTCTATATAACGAACATTG
This sequence comes from Nilaparvata lugens, assembly GCF_014356525.2. Classification (NCBI taxonomy): domain Eukaryota; kingdom Metazoa; phylum Arthropoda; class Insecta; order Hemiptera; family Delphacidae; genus Nilaparvata; species Nilaparvata lugens. Next base: position 6,197,803 of record NC_052509.1, read on the forward strand.
AATGTGAAAAAGGAGTTTAAAATGCATAAAAATGCAGATTTTCAAAAACAAAGTTGACGTAATTTTTGCTAAATTGGGAGAACTTGCATATTTTTCTCAAATTTTTCTGACCAGTAGTTTTTGAAGGGTATGTGTACCATCTGCCTCAAAAAAGTGACTTTTGAAGCCCTTTTGTTAGCTAACAGTAGGTGATGAAAATATTTCAATTGCATAGATTATGTCCTAAGAACCTGTCCAATAGATCAGAAAAAGAATTTTTTTGAAAAAAAAATATTGAATGCACAACCTTAATTGGTTAGAATTTAGAAAAATAAACGAATATGAGAATATACTAAACTTGAGACCTTGCTGTTGAAGAGAGCTACAGTTTAATCCTTTTTTTAACTATTTTCGATAGTTTTGATGACATTACAGTCTAGTTAGACTGTTCCATTAGACAGTCCAATTAGACTGTAAGCTGCGAGCTATGCTTGATTACGTAGTGCCTTTGAGGTTAAATAAATATTCTATTATGTAATGTTGTCAAAAAAGAATTATTTATTTCATTAATACATTGATATAGTGAGGTCCACGTAATAATGACAGTGTTTGAATAGAATGGTATTGCTATCCTCCTCTATAATTCAACAAAGCGGATAGCGCTATCTCTTTCTCGCTTTGCTCTGTTGCCAGATCGTCTTTTAACAATGTAGAATTAATAAACAAAATATTTCATCTTAACTATGAAATTATCGAAGAATATAATTTCTTGCCTAATAAAATATAATTGATCTTTTTAAACGAGAATGAACAGTTAATATTACATCAATAAACCTGTATCAGCTACCGACTATAGAAGGCATTGACAAAGACGGGGAATCGGCAACGTTGTTCTCCTATCTTTCTTCACTGCCATTATAACGTGGACCTCACTATAGATACAATATTATTCTCAACTGTGAATAATTGGGAAAGGAACAACAGGCTTGAAGCCCAAAACTGTTCCTTTCTCAATTATCAACTAGCAGTTTGTATGTTTTTTATTAGCAGAAATATAAAATTACAACATCTTAGAAATACATAATAAAAGCAATAAAAATTTTACAACATGAGAAAATACTATTACAAAATAAAATGCAGTGCCAATTGAGTATTTGGATCTCGAGGTACTAAAACCTGTTTGAGATGGTGATATAAAATTGATTACAAAACTATAGCGCTAAAATGTAGTTACTGAGTTGGTTATGGAAAGTGAATTGGATGACTACAGTTTCATTTGGGTTCTTAGCCACCGTCTATTGTATTGTTTGTATTGTGACTTTTGCCTATTACTGCATTGTATATGTTTATTGGTAATAAAATATATCTTATCTCAAGTGGGGTAAGTTTGAAGTCGGAACTGGCAAATTGCCTAATCCTTGTAGGAAGACGACGACGATCTTATCTTAATTTTGACTTGGAAACCAAGTTTTGCAATTTGATAAACATTGAAATAGAATCAATTAATGAAAATATCCGTTATTAGGATAAATTAGCTTAAATAAGATGAATCGGCTGCCTTTATTTTTTCCATGTGAGGGGCGAAGTTAAGAGACCCCCACCTACAGTAAACATTCCAGTGCAATTCTCTATGAGCACTTCAAACAGGAACGAAGAAAAAAAATAAGGATTATAATTACATAAAAACTACAGCTATATAAACAATCACTGAAAAAATATAATTAGATTCAAAACAGCTTACATTTTTCTGAAAGGAGCGAATCTCATTTGTTATGTTGACAATTATGTAATGATTATAATATTTTAGTTGATGATCTAGATTCTAGAACAATACAATATTTATATTTACTTTGTAAGATAAAATCAATTCTAGTGATACCAAAGTATTTTAATATTTTGATGTAATTTGTGTTCACAGGAAGAATGCAACTGGCGCAATGTGGCTCTTGAACAAGAATTGGAATTTGCGCATTCCATTGTGCGCAGTTTGAGATCTACAAGGTCGGACTACAATCTTGTCGCCAAGGTCAAGGTTGATGGTGAGTTCATTTCAATATTGTGTTTCAAGAATTTCAAGATTTTCGTTTGTCCTAGAGTTCTTAATTAAGCCTAGCTTATACGATGCCAATTGGCGAGACAGTTGTCTTTGGACAATTGTCATCACGTGATTGCGGATTGTCGGAGGCCAGGCCAGTTAAACGAGAAGATGTTTATACGCGGCCAACTATTGGCACGACAGTCGAAAACTGAAGATTGTACAGCTGACTCAAATCCTGCCAGTTGACAGCTAAACATGTCCGAGTTATCGGCATCTGTTGTGACTAAACAGCTGAACTGGCAAAACCAAGACAGCGCTATCGGCCTACACCGTTCACACGACGCCAATTATAGCGACAACTGAGATTCCGAGTGGTGGGGGGCTCGCTGGGCTCAATTGACTGTCCATAGTCTACTCCCGGAGACAGTTGAATTTCGGGCCAATTGTCGGTACAGTTGGCCTGAAGTGTTTATACGAAGACAATAATTGTCTTGCCAGTCAGTTGCCTTATGACAATTGTCTCGCCAATTGGCATCGTATAAACTAGGCTTTACGGTATTACAGGAACTTGGTACTAGACATAAGTAGAACAATCTATTGGCTATTAAGTCACGCCTGAACTTTTTCTCTGTCACTGTAATTATTACTCTTTTGGAATATTGGTATGCATTGTCATTTCAAGATGATAGTTCATAGATATCTCATATGAAATTCTTATCACTGGAAATATTCTTCGTTATTTTTTTAAATCTTTTTCATTTTTCAAGTTTTCACATTTCAAATTTATTATTTTTCAAGCTCTCTGCTCCATGCAATTCAAATTATTCTATATTACTATGTGTAATCAAAATTTCTTTCTTTCAGTATTTGTGTGCTGTTCTGACAAGAGCACAGAGAGCATAGTTGAGAAGTTTTCGTTGCTGATTAAGACTTTGGCAGGCTGCAATAAGCTTGAACTCACTCAGGAGCCTCCAGTGGGCTGTGCTATTCTCACAATCTCCGACAAGTGTATCGTGCATATGTTGATCAAGGTAAGTGAATTTATATTTGTTCAATTATTAATACTTTCACTCTGTTGCAAGCAGATCTACAGGGTGAGTGAAAAGTCTGAGAACGGCTTAATATCTCATACACAATAGTTATTTGTATATCTAGAGTGAAAAGTGCTGTTTTTTCTCCCTGAGGGAAAAGTTTGAAGCCCGAGGCGAAGCCGAGGGCAAAATTTTTCCTGAGGGAGAAAAAACATTTTTCACTCGTGATATACACAACATTTTTCCTCCACCTACATTTTTATAAAAACTGCTGATAAAATAATTTATAATAAAGCGAAGCCGAGGGCAAAAATTTTCCTGAGGGAGAAAAAACATTTTTCACTCGTGATATACACAACATTTTTCCTCCACCTACATTTTTATAAAAACTGCTGATAAAATAATTTATAATAAATAAATAAAACGTATGTGACCAAACAATGTGTTACAACATAATCTAAAAAGTAAACAGGAACAGCTGGCTTGTAATCACAGTTCTCCTCCGACAGCACTATCTGTCGGCTAAAGTTGTAACAACAATGACAGCCAAAACTACAGCTATGATGAAGTTCCCGTTTCAAATTTGATTAGTTAATAAGTAATATTTGTTGGCTGATATTTTGAATAACATGGAATAAAAGAAAAAAATATATATATTTTTTAGTATAGTGATATGAAGTTTGTAATAATAATTTCAGCATACAAACATAATTTTTTTTAAATCGATCAAATGTCTGGTTGAGGTATTGAATTTAGTTGGTTTAATGACTACTCTTTATGCTTCCTCATCTGAGCTTAGACCTTCTGACCTATTCCAAATGTACGTTTTTAAAATAGAGATGCTTCCCATGTTATTTATTTAAATGGAGTCACTTTTACTCCCTAGGGAGTTTATCTGTTTTTTAGTACCGAGAGCGAAAAAGTGACACTTTAGTATCATGTTTCAGGGAGCACTTTTGACAGTAGGTGGAGGAAAAGGTAATTTGACGGTGGGTGTAAATTGGGGATCCTACTAAAATTGAAAATACTACTTTATTGCAACTTCAAAAATCTGATCCGCCATTTTGAATGCAACTTTGTTTTTTTAAATAGGAAGGTGGTCATGCGATACAGTATTTCGATACGAGATTTCAAGAAAAAATGAATGGCGAAACCGCAAATCGATATCTCAAACCGTTTCGAAGATATTCACAATATTAATCAATACTATTCAAAGCAGAAAGGAAAGAAAAAAGTCTCAGAACGGCTTAATATCTCATAAACAATGGTAATTTGATGGTGAGTGTGATTGAAGATCCTACTAAAATAAAAATACTACTTCATTGTAACTTCAAAAATCTAGTCCGCCATTTTGAATGCAACTTATTTTTTTTCTAATAGGAAGGTGGTCATGCGATACATGCTTTCAATATAGAATTTCAAGAAAAAATGAATGGTGAAAACCGCACATCGATATCTCAATCCGTTTCCTAGATATTCACATTATTAATCAATACCATGAAAATCAGAAATGAAATAGATAAGTGAATTTATTTAAATTCTATTTAAAAAAACTAAGTTGCATTCAAAATGGCGGATCCAAGAAGGTAGACCAGATTTTTGAAGTTACAATAAAGTACAATTTTCAATTTGAGTAGGATCCCCAATCACACCCATCGTCAAATATTACCTTTGTGTATGAGATATTAAATCATATGAAAGTCTTCTCGGACTTTTCACCCACCCTGTATATTAATTTAATCGTGACCTGACTTGTATTCGTTGTTTGTTGCTATAACATTGTACAATGTTTTCTGCAATAAAGATTTTGATTTAATAAAATGACGTTTAAATGCCACAGAGAACTAAATGACGTATTAAATCAGCGGTTAGACCACGCTTCTCTTGTCGGCCTTTATTTATTTATTGGAAAGAGCAAACAATACAATAGTCGGAAAAGAAAAAACAGGCTATTGCCCAAAACTTCTTCATTTTCCTAACCTTGTCTCAAATTGTCCAAATATTATAATTGACCGAGCGAAGTGAGGTCTAAGATTCAAGTCGACGGTTTGGCATTTCTCTTAATGTTTTAATGTTTGAATGTTCAAATGTTTATATGTTTTCATGTTGCGCATTTACGGCGAAACACGGTAATAGATTTCCATGAAATTTGACAGGAATGTTCCTTTTTAAATTGCACGTCGATGTATATACAACTGGTTTTTGGAAATTTTGCATTTCAAGGATAATATAAAAGAAAAAAGGAGCCTCCTTCTTACGCCAATATTACCGTAAAAATCAGACTATAGAATTATTCATTATAAATCAGCTGTCTAGTGGACTATAATACTACCTGTTCAAAAACATCGAACATCTTGAAAATGTATCTTTCCATTAACGTTAGTAGACAGTTGACTATAATACTACCCGTTCAAAAACATCGAACATCTTGAAAATTGTATCTTTCCATCAACGTTGTAGACAGTTGCAGCCAGACCTAATAACAGCGCTCACACTCACATTCCGGGACGACACGTCACGGTACGATATAGGACAGAAAGCTCTATGTTTATTTAGGATTTTTTCTAGACATTTTTAATTGATAAATTATTTATTAAATTCTTGAGAAACATAAACAACAGGTCAATGTAACTCACTGAGCGCGAGGTCTACTGTTCACAGAACTACTAGTACTCATATTGTCATTATTATAAATATTATATTGTCAGCATTGTTAATACTCACAGTCCCAAATCTTTTCGTTTATCATGAGACTGTATACTCCTATAAATTGAAAACATGAATGGGTGACAAGGGCTGACATCTACCAGCATAACACAAGTTGCGGAAATTAAATTCATACTGAACAGCTTAAGACAAATTTTTATGAGCTGAAACCTAAATATATTGGGAAAAAAATCTTCAACGCCTTGCCCGAAATATAAGGGATTCTCAGTCACTAGAGTCATTCAGGACTAGGGTGATGAACGGTTGCTAGCAAGATGCCTGTATATAGTCATCACAGCCTGTTTGAAGGCTGATAATCTATAAATTGGTGTTTCAAATTATTATGAATACTGTTGTGTTATTACAATTTCAAGTAAAATCTATATTTTCTAATATAAATAATAGTTATTCATGTATTTAGAGCGTAAAACTCGACTTTATCGCTCGAGTCAAAACAGTTACCACGCGACGCGTAGCGGAATTTTGTAATTTTGACGCGAGCGATAAAGATGCTTTCCGCTCGAATTACAAAAAAAATTTTTTCTACAACTGCAGTATTGGATTCCAATACAATAAACAGTTTTCTAAAATAATTTATCCAATTATTTTGATAAATCAATCTAATAATAATAAAATGATACAATTTACTTATTCTATCTAATCATAATAATCTATTTTCTAATTACCAGGTTGCACTTCGGTGAATTAATCAACGTTAATCGCCGTAAAATGATGTTTTCCATTGGAAGCAATAACAAGAGACCCAATGTACGAATTGGTCAACAATTTGATGTCATTTTGCAGCGGTTGAACTTAATAATACTATGTGCAACTATGTACGTGCAACCATACCTTTTTTTAAATCAAAACAGCAAAGGTGACTGTAATAATAATTATTACTGAATTCTTAACAATCAGTATTCATTCTGTAGACAGTATTCAAAGAAATACAATATTCAGAGAAAACAGTACATTCAGTTAGAAAGTAGATTATAGAGTACCTACTTAACTGTATATTGTTTTTTTAATTATAATATTTAATTTTCTGTTTCAGGGACTAATCGACGCGGAAAAAGAGCTGACTCGCTTGCAGAAGAAGAAGGAAGGCCTTGAAGGCGTGAAAAGTAAATTGGAACAAAATATGTCGATGGCCGACTACGATAAGAAAGTGCCTGTCGATGTGCAAGAAGCAAACTCGGAAAAACTGAGGCAATACAACGGAGAAATGCAGAGGGTTATCGATGCAATCGCCGCACTCAAAACTTTATAGCGAGTTGTTTGTTGTTAACTTGCTCGTTATTCCAAATAACAGTGAATAAAATAACATTCGTATAGATTTATTGTGTTTTCCTGCCCTTTTAGTGGTCTATCATATTTGCTATTTTATTCAGTCTTGTACAGTTAGTTACTCATATGAAAAGGCTCAACAGGCTGAAACCCAAAACTGCCCCTTTTCAAATCGAGTCTATACGTTTACCGTACTACATTTAGGGCCGGTTTCCGAGCTCGGGATTTAGCTAAGTCCTACACTTTAAACAGCTGAAGTCAGAAAATTGGCTTTCCAAAACGGGGCGTAGTCGCAGTTTTTATAACAGTAGTAGCAGTTTTTTAATTTCTCATTTCTATAATATGGAAACTTTTTCCTTGACGAAATAAAACATTTCTAAATAATTCAAAACAGCTGAAACTTTACAATATTATCTCTTTATTTCATTTTGTGTTCAATTTTCTAGTTTTTGAAATTTAATTCAAACGTGACTATGACAATGACTGCGACTACGCCCCGTTTTGGAAAACCAATTTTCTGTTTAAAGTCTAGGACTTAGCTAAATCCCGAGCTCGGAAACCGGCCCTAAATCAACATTTAGGTTGTCAAAATTAAAATCATAATTGTCTAATTTATTCTGAGTTTTCAACTCAATTCAGAATATCAGTTGCAGAAACTGTACTACGGTTATGAAGATTATTATGTTATTTCAAAATAATATACGAATAGGCTGGGTCGCTAATTGGACATTAAGTAGGTCTAGTGTCCAAGCATGTCACGAGGCTTTAGTTATTACGGCGTTATTTACACTAGTGACACCAGCTCTCAGACACCCTGTTATTGGTGGATGGCTAATGTCTTAATAGGGTCACCAGCCCGGACACCATTCCTGGAGTTCCACCTTCCTTTATACACGGATATCACTGGCGACCCAGTCTGGTGTCCTTATGTAATAAATGCCCTATATTACACTAAGAGACTGAGAACACCAAATTTTTGTAGTTGACTGGTGACCAGACCGGTCACCACTAGGCTACCAGCTGGTGCCTCTCTTGTGTCCGTTCGGTATACTCATAGCTTATTAACAATATGAACCCTGAGACATCAAGTTTCTTAGTGAGTCGCGATTTATTACTACTGTAGTTCTTATTGCGTTTATCACACTCTGGACACCACTGAGACAATAATGGTGTCTCACTGTTCCACCTTGCTCCACGAACGACTCCTCGTGATCACCAGCTAATATATAATATAAAACAGGTCTCTGCTATAATTACACATACAATAATAAAACTCAAAGATGAGTTTGCTCAATCATGAAGTGTAAATATAACCTATTTTTGTACAATTTCTATCTAAATTTGGGAAAGGAATATTTTTGTGCATTAAGCCTGTTGTTTTTTCCCCAATCATTCATAATTGAGAATGATATTGTATGCATCAATGTATAAATAAATATATAATCATCGTCAAAGAAAAAAGTTCAATTTGAATTTGGCGCTAAGTGAATTCAAGAAGGCAGTTCATGAAGATGCGATCATGAAATCCGTTAAAAAGTCGTCTGCTTAATTGCTTTTCTTTCAATTATTTGAAATCTTTCTTATCCTCATTTACAATTTGAAATGTAATTTCAATTTTATGATAATTCATAATTTTATTGAAATAATATCATTTCTCTAATGGATTAATACATCAAGGCTGAATTTATAGGTTATGTTGATTCTGACTTTTCAGGTTATGTGTTTGTTGACGGTTATGAATCACTCTTATCAGATCTATTTTCCTCTAGTTTGTTAAAAGATAAAAAACAATGGACTTTCTTTTCGGTAAAAAGGTAACGCCAAAAGGTAAGTCATGACTTTTTCAATAGTTCTAAATGATGAAAAAATATAGTTTATCACATTAAAATCTAGGTTGTCAAGATAGGACTAGGCTACTGTAACTTAGCTAATGTTTACGCAACAAATTGCAATGATTGACAACTGCTCTCTAAAATTCATATCATTATTTTCTATCGTGTTTTATCAAATTTTAACCAGGTTTAACATTCGATAGCACTTCGAAATTTTAAATAACTTGGAAGATTTCTTACCTTTTGTTCTTGTTCATCTTGGTTAGAGTACACAACAACATACATTTATGGCACTAATACAAATACTAAAGATGCAATTCCTTATATAGCAGCGCCACTCGAGCAGCGCAGCTGTAAGCAGGAAGCTCGCAGCTATAAGCAGGTTTGACTGCATCAAGAGCTTCCTGTTTATAGCTGCACTGCCCAAGCGGCGCTGCTAGAACGCCTCTAAGAAATTGCACCTCTATGTAGATTCTTATGAAACATAATTATATTCCTATAATAATAAAATTTTGAATCTACTTATCTTCTCACCTCCAACTACAGGCTTTTGGAAAGTTCTTACAATTTATCTCATATCCTACTGCCGTCACACTTGTCATGTCCCTATTTGGGGGACAAGAAAGTCTTGAATTCAACTACCGTATAGGATATTTATTCATAATTATCATAACAATTTTTAACCTTAAACTTATTTATACATAATGATTGGTCTAGTACTAGTTTCATCAATGAAGTAATCCTTATCTAGGAGTAATACCATTTTCTCCCTTCCACCATGTATTTTATGCTTTATCTTACCAAAGTATTCAATTTTCAATTACAGAACAACAACGTGAAAATGACCGAGCCCTTCGAAAAGTGGGAAGAGACATTGAAAGGGATCGTCAGCAGTTGGAAAGGGGAGGAAAAGAAAATAGTAAGTATTTTTCTTTAACTATTATATTGGTAATTTTCCTTCATTCACTTACATTTTATTTATTTCTAATAGGTTTGAAACAATTCAAATCTCCACTTCTATACTGAATCAGCCATTTATTTATCCATGTATTTGCCATTTGAAAACAAGATTACATTTTTATTTCTTTTCCCCAGGAAATGGAAATAAAAAAACTAGTCAAAGAAGGTAACAAAGAGGGATACACAATTCTAGCCAAACAACTAGTTCAGTTGAGGAAGCAGAAAAACAGGACGTTTGCAGCTGGCAGCAAGGTATAAATAGGATTGAATTATTCCTTAGAATTAGATAAGCTTTTAAATGTTTTTTAAAACATTATAAATAATTTTTTCCAAACACAGTCGCATTGTCGGCTAATGCATGATATTCACCATAATGGCGTATAAGGATCATATTTATGCACTACCCAAGTTAATCTAGGATTCTGAGAAATAAAAACTTGGAATAGAATCTGGTGATTCCATAAATTCATTATAAGGTTCCATTCGTTGTGCCGGTTGCACAACAGCCGGTTAAATTTTAATCGTGATTAATTTCACGAGAACCAATCAGAGAAGCCGTCTTATCAAAAAGGCCTTCTCTGATTGGTTCTCGTGAAATTAATCACGATTAAAATTTAACCGGCTATTGTGCAACCGGGCCAATGTGTCGTATTCAGAGTTTAAACCACCACCCTATCAAACTTCATTGAAACTAAGGTTTTCAACACTAGTAAAGTCCGAACTAAAGCAATGGTAGACTATAAACTCAGTCAGTTCATTCTTTATTCGGTCTAATGTAGTTAGCTCCATGTTATAATGCCAGTGGAAAAGATATGACAACTGTGTTTCGATTCTCTGCGTCACCACTGCCTTCTATAGTAGATAGCATTTCCAATATATCCTATATAATATTAATTTGTTGATTCTTGTTAATAATAATCAATCATAAACTTGAGTTTACCATGAGTCTGCCATACATAACGTGGAATCGTTTGAGAACAGGTGACACTAGATGCAGGTCGGAGCTTGTGAGATGGGGTTATAGTGAAGATGCAATTTGCGAATGTGGAATGACTCAAAACTACGAACATCTCATGACCTGTCCAAATATGGAAATACATTGCACGATGGAGGATATTATTTCAGGAAATGACAAAGCAGTTTCTGCTGCTAAATTTTGGAATAGTATTTGACTGTGTGTATCCCCATACACGAAAGAAGAAGGATAATCATATTTTATTCACCAAGAAAATATTTTGAATGAATTCTTTCAATTTAGAATGAATAATTTAGTAATTAATAATATTTCTACATGGTCCAGGAAAAATCTGGCTACGTTGCGGAGCTAGAAGAGGATACAGTTATCTGCTTTGTCTAATGACAGACAAGGATAGTAAGACCATTGTTTATCAAGTGTTGACTTCACAACGAGGACCTCACTATAGTGTGTTACAAAATTGACCGTTCAGTACTCCTAAGGCTTCACACACAGAGGGCGTTCTGAGTTCACACTACCGGCTGACGGACCGCAGATCTCAATGAGAACTCTAGCGGGAAGAAGTTCTTTGACAGAAAATACAAAAACGCGAGCGTGCCAGCTAGGGATGTCAATCCCGGGACTGATTTCCAATCCCGGTATTTCGGGATTATCCAATATCAATCCCGGGATCCCGGGATTGGCCAAAAATCAGTTTCATGCATTATTAACCAATTGTTCCTCCTCAATTACATGTTCAGTAACAGTGTGTGGAGATGAAAAAATGCTCATTATATTGGGAGAGGATATTATTTAAAAAAAAAAAAACATCACTTAGGTAAAATAAATGTTTTCAAGATTAGGAGTAACTTTTTTCAAAAGCTGTACCACTACTGAATGGATTATTGTAGAGCCAACTTTATTATTCACTTCAACTAGCTATTCTACTTATGATAGAGACAGAGAAGATATATGATTAATCATTAGACAGATAAGAGAGTTATAGATGGTGCTTGTCTATTTCTGATTTCTGGAGTCCTTTCAAAGTTTTGAGTGCATTTCAAGGAAATTGAATCGAGAAGAGACTCGACTCTAGTAGAGAGCATGTGTTTCCAAATGGTGACACTCAGACCAGTCGATTCTAGTCTCCGCGACCTCATCATTCTAAACACATGCCCTCGACTAGAGTCGAGTCTCTTCTCGACCTGAGTCACATGTGAGTTGAGCATTAGAACAGTAAATTAGCCATGCAAAACTCATATTCGTCACTGTAGATGAATTCTATATTGATTTTTTTTTGAAAAATACTATTCACAATTTCAGGTTTTCTAATCCCGAAAATCCCGGGATTGACGCTTAGAAATCCCGGGATTGTTAAGTATAAAAAATGGACCGGGATCCGGGATTGACGTCCCTAGTGCCAGCAGACCAGCACGGAAACTATTAATGCCTACAAATGAATAAACCGTTTTAACTTTTGATTAATTCAAAAATCGAATTAAATACAAAAGAATTATTAAATGTTGTAGGTGCAAAATATTGGCGTAAAGAACAAAGCAATGGGAGCAAACATGAAACTGGCAGAAGCGATGTCAACTACGGCGAAAACCATGCAAAACATGAACGACATCATGAAACCTGAAAAAATGGCAGCTGATATGTCCAACTTCTCTAAAGCAGCCATGAAAATGGACATGACTGAGGAAATGAGTGAGTAACTACTTATGAAATACATAAATTAAATTTATTTAACGATAATACAAAATAAATGAATATAGAGCGATTAAAGAGTTGCAGAACCCAACCTCTAAAATGTATGTTGCTTGACTTTTTGATCACTTTGTATTACCAATATTGTTATGACATTCCAATAAATATGGATTCCTTGTTGGAGAAAATTTTCCTTAATATATACTTTCAATAAGGATGATGCGTAAATGAGACCCAGGCTTGTGTGAGTTTAATGGGAGGGATTATGATTAGACGTGAATGCACTTGAAGTTTTAGGTGGGGTCCGAACTATTAAAAAGTGATTCGATCTATAACCTATCACTGAAGTTGGCCTTGCGAATATTTCCAACGGATCAAAGTAGAACACAGAATTCTCAGAAACTAAGCTGAAATTTTCAGATTAGAAATTAAAAATGTCATACTTGAAAATTTGAATCGTTTCCTATTTCAAGTTCTATTTTATTAGTAGGAAAAGCCTACTGCAATGTGAATCGAACCCATGACCGGTGCAGCTATATCATGCTGAAGTCAGTATTTTAATAGAATATTTTTAATTTTGTGTTACTAATTAGAGTAGAGATACTAATTGAGATAATAATTTTTGTGCTTTTTTCTAGTCAACGATACGCTAGATGACATTCTAGACGAAGATGGTCTTGAAGAGGAAAGTGATCACGTGGTTCAACAAGTCTTGGATGAAATCGGAATAGAAATTTCTGGAAAGGTTTGTGAATTATTTTTGTTAATTGAAAAATATTCAACCTTATATTCCTGGATACTTGTTCACAAAAGTTAGTAACCAATAGATTTTCTTGATTTAATGCCTTCTTCATTAGCCTATTACTTTACTCATTAATTATGTGGACTTTGAAATTCAAATACATTTTGTCATCCACTTTTTATTTGACAACATATATTTGTTTTCTCATTATGGATGGATGAATACCACAATATCACGCATAACACAACTGTAATGTTAAATTTATGTGGACATTGTATAGAACCTCATCAGACATAAGAGCAGAAATAAAACAAAACTTATAATACTTATTAATCAGTATTGTATACTGTAAAAAGTAAAAATTAAACTTCATTCTGGTTAGTAAAAAACCTACCTCGATGTTATGTAGAGATAGATCTAAGTTGTAATAGAATTTTTCATACTCACTCGAGAGACGATCTATTTTTGTTGCATCAATTGAAGCTCAGTTTGAAGTTTGTTGACAATCTACAAAAATACATCTATAAAAAATATTTTTATTAAGAAATTTTCATTACTAAATTGTACAAGGAAATTTACAATTACTTGTATTTACATGAGAAATTAATCAGATATATCATAACATAATATGATACCTCATTGCTCTATTAATTCCATCTGTATCCCCTCTTGTACTGATAATACGTTGATTGTACTGATAATTCAATCAGAGATTATCTATAATTAAGTTTGTAGCGTGAATATTGATGTTGTGGAACTTTTCCATGATTTGAAATGTTGTTGAAAATCCTCTTTATTTAAATAAAAATTAATATTTTACAGGAGCATGCTTTCGTATGTGCTCATACATCATTAGCTGTAAGTTACAGTACAGTTGGGAATTAGAAAGATTCCAACCTAACAAAACGAAAAGCAAGAGCTATTAATAATTAGTTACAATGATCAAGTGGCTCTTGCTTTTCTTTTTGTTAGTTTAGGTATTCGTCATAGAGTAGGCCTAATTTATGTAATTTCGAATAATTTTGTTAGAATTAAGAATATATAAATTAGAATTGAAATTAAAAATAGCAAATAATAATTAGTCAGAATGAGCAAGTAGTTGTTACTTTTGTTTTGTTAATTTGGAATCTTTCTACTCCCCAACTGTACTTTAACTAGCTGATGATGTGTGAGCACACACGAAAGCATGCTCCTGTAAAATATTAATTCTTATTTAAATAGAGAGGATTTTTGACAACATTTCAAGTCTCTTCAATTATCTATAATATTTTATGGCACCATGAATAAATCTCCCTTCTTGTAATTCTGTGTATTTTGGTGGATTTCCGTCTATCTTAAGTCTCTATTCTTAAATTTTTAGGTCAGCGAAGCTCCTTCCGCCATCAAAGACAGGATTGGAGCACCCTCCAAATCACGAGTTCCCACAGACGAAGAAATCGAAGCTCAGCTTGCTAAACTGAGAGCCTTATAGCTCTCTAACACGAATTTGAAATTCCAATTGTTGATTTTTGTACTATATATTATTATCATAAGAGCTATTGCCTTACACCACAACAAATAATGGTATTATCATTGCTATATTATATATTTCTATGTTTATTTACAATTTTAATATTATGAATAAAGACTCCTCTTGTCTATAATACATTTGTTACTCTTTATTAGAATCCTGTAGCCAGTACAATATGTCTCGCTTTCATCAAATTGCTCTGCATATTAAAAAAGTGTATTCTCTAGTGAGACACAAGTTTTCTAAAGTCATCATTTGATTAACATTAAAATAAAATAAAATAAATTAAAAAAATAGATAACAAGTTGAATAGATAATATTAGTTTGCTATCCTTGTCTGTCATTAGCCAAAGAAGGTAGCTCTATCCTTTTCCAACTCCACACCGTTGTCAAATTGGTTGTAGACTAACTGTAAATATGAATATTATGAACTACCAAAATCTCAATTTGTATTCTCAAATAATCTCTCTTTACAAACCTATCTCAATATCATGAAAATCTTTTATTGACTTGTGAAAAATATTTTATTGACGGATAAAACATACTTCAGATGAAACTGAACATAAATCTCAATACAGTATGTATTATCTAATCTCTCTTTACAAACCAATCTCAATATCATGAAAATCAATATTATTGACTTGTGAAAAAAATATCTTATTGAGGAATAAAACATACTTCAGATGAAACTAAACATTAATTATAATCAAGAATTAACATTATATATTTCATATATAGCGTATGACATTTTCTTATTCGTAGGTCCTTGTAATTTCGCACTGTTTACAAGTGCACGTCCAAATTTAAAATGTACTGGATCGCCTGAGGGCTTGCCACAGTAAAGTCATTACTGTCACCCAGGTAGGCACGTCTGTCACATTCATAGACAATGTGTATCATCCGCATTATTAATATTAGATAGGATTTAGCGGGATTTTACTTAGATTTTTAGGATAAGATTCTATGGTAGGTAGGTGGGTAGGATTCTTGGGATAAGATAGGATTTAACTTGAACCACAGCTATCTACTACCGTAGTATAGAAGTCGGTGTGTCGATGGTAAAGGAAAAGTGCAAATAATGCCTTCCTATCACTTTCAATGACTTTGGAACCAGAATCTCATTATAGTATACTAGTCTTGAGACATCGTAAAAATCTCAGAGGATATTTTTATCCTAAGAGTCGTCGTTAAGGAATTGCACTTTAAAATGCATATTTCGTTAAGGCAGGATCTCCTATATACTACCGGACCTAAGCCTATAAAAAAATGGCCGCCGTATGTGGTGGTCTTATAGAAATTCCTACTAAGAAAAAAATCACTAATCAGCTGTAAGAGAGCGTCTCAGTTTATCGAGATCTCAGTTCGTCCAGTTCCCGTTCAAAATATCATTGCCAGGCCACCACTTACGGCGGCCATTTTTTTCGTAGGCGCAGGTCCTGTAGTATATAGGAGGTCCTGATTAAGGTTACAAGTTTTACATTCTACATGTGTTTAATTAGACTGTATTCGTTGATATACTGGTATTCAAATTCAAATAATCTTTATTCCTTCTTTACAACATAGGTAGTTTACAAAAATAGCAAGCGAGATACATATAGTACACGGAATTCCCCCACAAAGACCAATCGTCTGCGTGTGGAGGAGAGTTCCATGGACAACACATTTGCAATCACAACATATTTTTTATAATAATTACTAAGTAAATGAATATTTTTTAAAAAATAAGTAAAATAAAGAAAGATAACTTATTCATAATGAGAGAGGATGGCTCTGAGACCGTGTCACGGTGGGTTGCAAATAAGAGAAAGGAATAATTTATCATTTAAAAAAAAGGAAAAAATAACATTTATATCGTGTCAAGAAAAATCACTTAATGATTTCAAGGAATTTTATCTGTACAAGGGTTGTTGGCGGGTGTAACGAGAGCAGAGAAGGGCTTCAGCTGCCTCCCAGCCAATGCTACATAGCCACCTGTCGACACCCCTTCCATACACGGCCAAACAGCACACCTCAGTATCTCGTTGTCGCTATTCGTAAGTATATTACCATAGATAAAGGATAAGCATAATATTTAATTATTATTGAATATTACTATATTTCTTGTCTCTGATATTACCATCAGACTTATACAAATACATATGAATAGCGTCAGTTTGAAATTACAGATAAGTCTTAGATAAGACTTAACCTATTTCGGACTATGTGTAACCATATCTAAATTGGGGAGAGGATTAGCACAAGGTTACCTTATTTTTCCTCTCCCTGTCATTTATATGATGTATATTTATTATATCAATCAATAAAGAATGAATGAATGAATGAATGTCTTAACTATAGTTGGTACACAAATATAATTCAAAATAAATCAGTGATCGCTGAACTCCTGCAAAGAATACAGAGATAAGCTCACCAAATATTCCTTCAGATTTTTACCATACAGAATAATATCTTGAGAAGATATCCCATGATAGAGGGCGTTTATATTTCTCCAAATTTCACTGTTAATCAAAGCCTATATAGTCCTAGTATTTTTTTGTGATTTTTGAAGCTATATGACGCTGGTAGTCTCTCATACATTCCCATTCTTACACTCTCAAAACAGTAATAATAGACAGGAGTAAACAGTAGTCGACAGTAATCGGTTTGATTTAACAAAACATTGACTTGAAATTTGGAACATAATAAACAACCTTTACCATCCTGATAAACAACCTAAAACGTTTAAAAAACCGCCAAATCAATTTAATTTTTTGTATAACCAAATTTCTAAAAAACCCTGATTATACTATTCTAGTAGTTGACTTAACTACTGTATAGATACTTCTCTTACTATCTTTTCTCTATGATATTATTAGGCTACCAACTATTCACCAACTTCGATATATTCATTTGATATTTTTTTCAACCCGCCTTATCAACTGAAATAAACTATAGGCCCTCAAAATAAAATAAAGTAATCTAGATGAATGAATGAATATTAAATCAAGAATTCCGCTAAAAAACAACTTTTAAATGCCGTACATAGATTTTAAAATATAGCTAGCTTGTAATTTCTCTCAATCTCTATTAAATACGGGTGCGAAAAAACATAAATCTTGACCTGATTGAACAGCCTTAAAAAACGACTGCGTAGAAAAAGACCTGTAAACGTAAAAGAGAGTAACCAGTCAGAGAGAGATATTTTGATTTTTTAGAGAAAGAGTGAGAGAGAAAGATTTAGTTCTTTTTAGAGAGAAAGAGAGAGTCAGTTTGTGAGGCTGCTTAGAAGAAGTCCAGTAAACGTAGAAGAGAGTAGGCCTAAACGGCAAGAGAGAGATATCCTATTTTAATTTTTTTTAGAGGAAGAGAGAGAAAGATTTAATATTTTTTTAGAGGGAAAGAGTAAGCAAGACGCAATCAAGAATGTATAAAATTCTTCAAGTTGATATCATTATTAGCGATTATAAGGTAGGCTGTACCTGAGTAACCTGAGTTATGCCCAATTGTGGTCTGGTTTAAGAAGCAAATCTAATGTCTAATGATAGTAAGGATTGCACTGATCAAACCGGTATTCGAATCGCTCTTATCAGTTTTATCAAGCAGCATCTGTGTTATTTGGATCGTCTTTCCTGTTATTATTCCACTCAAATTCGCAGCTGCGTAATGGTCGATTCGAACATTGGTTCTTGGATATTTTCTGTGGTCAGATTCTCGAAATATTCAGCAAAAACCGAAACTTCATAAATTTTATGAATATTCAAATGAAATTGATTTGATATTGTCAAAGCCCTGGTTTATTGGAACAATTGAGATACTGTCATCTATGAGACTTCAATCTAAATGAAATCGACTTGATATTGTCCAACAGATGGCTTATTAAAACAGTTTGAGATACTATTTTCGGCTGTTACCACCATTATCAATCTGTAGTGAACTGTGACTAGCAAGAACAGATAAAGTTAAATGATTTGATGTATTCTAGTATTCAGTTGAGTTTGAATTCTTTTTGAAAATGAGCGGATGGAGATATAAAAATTATAATTGTTGATTATTCTTAACAAATTGATGGTTAATTGATGGACAAATTGATGGAGGATGGTTCCCTCCTCGGTGGGGGAGGGGGAACAGAAGATTTTTAAAATTTTAATAATTCAGAATTTGAAGCATTCAAATTTCAAGATGATGATAAATGGGTAGTTTGGAAGCGTGCTAACTAGAAAGGGGATATTTAAGAGGTGTTGCTGTTTCAGATAATTTTTTCAAAGGAGAGAGATCCCCGGTCTTCATTTTTTAAGAAGAGATACATCTTTAGCTGCGCTCAGACTAAGGGCCAAGCCACACGAAGCATTTTCTCAGGCATTTTAAGACGAGTCGACAGGGCAGGAAGTTCTCCGATTGGCTGATTATCAGCTGATTCCCGAGCGCTAACCCAACCAGACAATCGGAGAGCTTCATGCCCTGCCGACTCGCCTTAAAACGCCTGAAGAAACGCTTCGTGAGGATTGGCCCTCATGCGCCGGAAACACCGCTTTTCATCAGCTAATGCTATACCCTTCTGTATCTGTTCAAATACAGACGTAATAAGCATAGGATCATAGCTGCTGGAAAGCGTAAAGCGTGTGCTCGTGGCGCGTAAGTCTGTACGCACCTTGTCAGAGTAAATATTCAAGAGGAGTTGACGATTTTGATTTTGATTGACTTGAACTATTTTCATCTACTTGAGGACGTACGGTAACAACGTTATAATATGCTTGTTTCTTGGTTGGAGGGCCAGGTAAGGTTGGTTGAGGGCTTGAGCACTACCTCCGTAAACAAAGCCGTAGTGCATTCGTGTGACGTCAGCACAGGTAGGGCTCCTACACCAATAAAAATTCGTTGATTTCAGCTGATCTATATCAGCTAGTGTTTTTATTGGTGTAGGAGCCCTACCTGTGCTGACGTCACACGAATGTACTACGGCTTTGTTTACGGAGGTAGTGGCTTGAAACGCCGCAGCAAAACGCCAAGATGTACTGCGTTTTTATGGACTCTATATTATTAATAAATTACTTTATAAATGGAGACGTCTCGTACATGATTTCATCTTCAAGGCTCAAAAACATGAAATAGGTACCTTCGTACCTACGTTGTAATGGAAACTGTTATTTATTTTATTAATCCTGTGAAATAATAAATCCAGCTGGTGCAATTCGTAGCCTACAGTATTTTGAAACATGCTACTGTTTGTATAGAGTTGGGTTGTATGTTGCAATAATCAAAGCAGGACTGCCTATCCTCCATGGTTTGTAGGGAAGGCTATGCTACACAAGTTGTTCGAGTTGTATTTCTATTCTCGTATCTAATCTACTCTAGCCTACCAAACGATACCGTATTCCAAGTCGCCTGTTGCCGTCTACAATCCTGCTATCATTATTTCATTTGTGATAACAGGTGAGGGTGGCCTGCCAAAATGAAGCCACCTGATTGGACGAGGCTGGCGCATGCGCAGAACAACGCAAAAACTTGTCCGCGACGCATTCAAAGTCCGCGAGCGATTACAGATTCAGTCGTGTTCCGTCGTTTCTCGTTCGCGTGTCGCGTGAGTCGTGTTGCGACTACGACATCACTACGACTTCTTAGCGACTACGACCGGCCGTGGTCGTAGTGACCAGTTGTTTTCAGTGACGTTTGCCATACCGTACAACCGTCATTAGTGACATTTTTGGTCCGTAAAATAAAATCATTACCAGTGATCATTGACGTAGAAACACTAGTGACCATCATGCGGTAGAGGTATAGGAATCTCAAAATAGTCTAATCATGAGCGTTGAAAAATCGCTAGTGTCCATCAAAAGAAGTACCCGAATTTTCGAAACATTTTTCTCTAGAGTTGGTACCAAATTTTTATGATAATGAGATTGTTATTGATTCATAGAATAAGTACATCTAATCATAAAATCGTAGATAGTAACGTTTATACCATTAATTACGTTGGGTGTGATTAATGAATTTGCATTCATCTCATGGGCTGCGTACTATCAAGCAGATGGTGATTGGCAATCATTAGTAGTAGAAGAGTTTTTGAAAGATAATTTTTGATTGATTGAGTACTTCATGTATGTAGATTACAATATATACTGGCTTTTACACTTATATGTAATAGCTTACAATACAGCAAAATTATAGATGAATTTACATAATATAGACTAAGAAAATGATTTTTGAACTGCATATTATATAAAAAAAGCAATTGGTAATAGCTATAGATAATATTGTTATGCATGTACATAAATTGACGGAGCTTTGGACATATCAATGTCCATTCTTTGGGAGGAATATTCAAAATATCCTTCCCACTAGCTCTCTACCAAAATACATAGATACATACATTGAAATCGTCTTAAGTGACATTTCTGGCCAATAAAAGTCTTTAATCATTGGTGTAGTATACTGGCAACTGAAACGCTATTGCCTATTAATACATTACATCATATTTCATGAAGCTCCATTTCATTGTTTGTGAAATTAATTGTTATCCATTTCATTGTTAGTGACATTTTCTGGTCATAGAAACTTCTTTGGTGACGTTCCTGGTCCCTGGGACCGACACTAGTGATCCTAGGTGAAGCAAACTTTCCACAACGTACCATAAAAGTTATCCAGCAATACATTCCCAGTACTAGATGAAATTTCACATTCAGGTCTGTGGTTGAATTGAAAATAAGTAGTCTATTAGATTATGTGGTATTATAATCGCTGATATTTTTTGTTAGGTTGAGGATCAAGTCTTATCTAATGTTTATTAGACTATAGTTGATAATGATCAGAATGGGAAACTGAAGTAGTATCATCTTCAAAGTCAATTCTTTTGACGATTTGAAAAAAGAAGATTAAATAATGATCCCCTACAGAATACTTCCAAGTCACTGACAACCATAGCGATACTGAAACCTCAATGAACAAATCAAATCTTTGAATAAAAAACAAGAAATTACTACGTATATTTGTCTGAGAGCCCACTATCTCTTATAGTAGATTAGTACTATTTACCTCTAGTATCTTTACTTGAACAGAAAGGATTTTTCATAATATGAACCCTGGAAGAGTAAACTATTCTTGTTTTCGATGACCACCGGTCACTAGCGATTTTTCACACTTTAAATGAAATAATTATTGTAGAATGCATTAAAAGTTTTATTTAAATAAGTAGTGATCAATATTTTTTTTCAGTGTAGTCACTAAAATAGTGACAATATCGGTGATCATTAGTTATGTTGGACAACTAGGATTCTTAGTGAATATTTAACTTGATAATCAACTAATATTGAATTTGAGTTTTGAATAACTGGTGAGATAAGTGAATAGTGTTTGGTTCATTAGCTTCAAAATAGTGATTATCAATTTTGGGAGTCAACCCCATTATTTCCTTCTGAATACCGGATAATTGGATTATAGTGTTTTAGTGTTTCTGGCTGTATTCGATCGATGAATTGACGGTGAGTAAAACTATTTTCCAATTCATATTTTTGTGGTAATGAGATTTCAAATTACAACATCTGAATCTGTTGAAGAAATTAGTATGATAATATGATGATAGACGATATGTTTTGGAGTTGAGTATTAAGCTCACTCCAAACTGCCAGCAATGATTGAATTGCTGCCAGCATTGTTGTCATTTGTGAGGAATCATCATCATCATCATCATCATCATCATCATCACCATCATCATCAGTATACTGCCCCTGGGCAGGTCCATGCATGATTCCTCCTTTATTCCTCTCTGTCCTGTGCTATTCTCTATTATACTGTTGATAATAGAATAAGGAAATAATAGATCATGTATTCTCATATTATGTGATTTGAGAATATATAAATAACATATCGACAATAATAATATAATATAATAAATAAATAAATAAATGTTTATTTCTCAAAAAGAACTACAACATCAATTACACAAAATATCAGATAAATTACAATATTACATACAATAGTTAGTTACAAAAAATTCTTATAATGTGTCCTCTACTTGTTAAGTTTTTTCTGTGTGGAAATTGACCTACTCCAATATGGCGTGCCATGTTCTAGAGTAGGTTTTGTTAGTTTTTTTGTGCGTATTATTAATTAGTTAGTGTTTAGTAAGTCATTAGGTGGTTAATTGTTGTTTGAAATAATGTTTTCTATGTTCTGTCTTCCTTTGCTCATCAGCCTATAGCCTATAGCCTATACAAATAAAAAAAAAAAAAAAATCTGGTGTGGTACACTCACACAACTTTCCTTGCTCAGTGAACTGTAAGCCTCATTCTTGAACGAGAATAATTTATGGGATTAACGTAATGACGATTGGCGGGAACATATTTGAAACTACGATCAGACTATACTGTATAATTATGTGCATATATGATTGTTTTCAGAGTACTTTTTCCTTTGTGTAAATTGTGAAATTCAATGATTTTTTAAAAGTCGTCAAAACAGCTGTTCTACAGATGAAATATCTCGAATATGACTGTGTTCTTTTTTATAAACTGCTCTACCTACCTACTTCATGCACGAGAAGGAGTTTACAAAGAACATTTCTCAAGGATGGGGTGGACCCCATTAGTTTCCCAGGAAAAAGACTCATGCCAGTTGATAGAGCTGATAAATAAGTATAGAGGGTATGAATTTTAAATAAATCGGTCAAGTCATTTTTGAGAAAATCGTGAAAAACATGGTTTTTTAGTAGCTATGCGCCATTTTTCTCAAGAATATTAAGGAGCTCCTGCTATTTTCCCAGAAATAGACTCATGTCAGTAGATAGGACTTATAATAGCTATATATGGTATAAATTTGAAGACAATCGTTAGAGCCGTTTTTGAGAAAATCGTGAAAAACATGGTTTTTTAGTAATTATCCGCTTGAATTGAATTTCATTGAATTTCTTATTGTCGGATCCTCATGGTATAAGGACCTTAAGTTTAAAATTTCAAGTCAATCGGTTAATTAGAAATGGAGTTATCGTGTTCACAGACATGCACACATACACACATACACACACACACATACACACACACAGACCAACACCCAAAAATCATGTTTTTGTACTCAGGGGACCTTGAAACGTATAGAAAACTTGAAATCGGGGTACCTTAATTTTTTTTGGAAAACAATACTTTCCTTACCTATGGTAGTAGGGCAAGGAAAGTTATATGTAATATTCAAATCATACAGCATGAAGTATTTTCCCTCATCCCTGACTTCATATGGAATGCTGAAAGTTATAAAATTAAATCGAAGAGGATACTCACTGATTGAATTTGATAGTACTTTTAGAGATTAATGACAAACTGGGATTATTGAAAGGAGATGGGATTGATAGTATTGAATTAGGATTTGAGACTTTGATAGTATCTTCCAAGATTAGCACGGTACGATCGACTTGCGACTTGTATCGAATAGCGAGTGGTGAAAATACTACTCGTATTTGAAATAAGTACTGAAACCCCATCACGATTTACACGGTTAGAATGATTTAGAACGATTACACGGAGGAACTGTTGGAACAGACATAGTAAGATATATTAGAACTGATAAACATCAGCATAAATGGGAAGCTTAAATGTTATTCTCAAGAAATGCTGACAATCTATGATGATTTTACGATAGTCATACTACTCTATGGCACGTTCTCTAGAAGGGAAGAGAATGAAAAACTTCTGCTAGTAGGATCTTTGTAGGAATCTTGATTCAGGGATCTTGATCCACATTAACCGTTCTATGGGAAGCATTGAGGTTATTTTAGAGGAACGATGACAGTATTAAGTGAATCTTACTACAGTGTAACTGCTCCACAGTAACCGTGACACGTTCACGGTACACCGCTAAGCCAATGGGAGCGAAAGGGAGAGAGAGAGATTGATTGATTATATTATGCTCCTATTAAGTGTGAAGCTAGGACTCTGGGTCCTCTCTGCCAAACAACCTTAAATTTCTGAGAGAGACAGATTCAGATTCCTTTATTCATGTGTTTAACAAAACATAATTCAACTTGCGTTCTAGCGTTAAAAATAAATACCAGTAGCGGTAAAATGACATGGTGAATCATATTGAACTGATGAGTTCTACAATAATATTGAGCAAGAATAATGATGAAAAATGCAAAAGTTAAGGTACTACTGTAATGTTTTCACATGAAACGGTGAAGTTTGGACCTTAAGAAGTACATTCTCAGAGAGGGTATCAAGGATACCCTCCCCTTCAGCACTTAACCGTAATAGAGAGAGAAGGAGAGAGAGAGAGAGAGTGAGTTAGTGAGAGACAGGCAGAGAGAGAAGAGAGAGAGAGAGAGAGAGAGAGAGAGAGAGAGAGAGAGAGAGAGGGAAGAGAGAGAGAGAGTGAGTTAGTGAGAGAGTGAGAAAGAGAAAAGAGAGAGAGTGAGTTAGTGAGAGACAGGCAGAGAGAGTGAGAGAGAGAAAAGAGAGAGAGAGAGAGAGTGATCAGAGTTCTCTATTCATATATGTTACTATAAATGGGTACTGGCTTAAACACTAATGACAGTAAAATGACAATAAAATGACAGTATTGCTAATTATTCAACGAATTTTACAAAGTATGAAAAGTTTATCAATGAGAGTATAGATTGAATGCAATTTAATAACGATAGTATAAGATTGTGATGTAACTTCATAAATCAGCGGTGTTTCAACAAATATAATAGTCGATTCTCTGAAAAGGATATCAAATGAAATCCTTCCCATCAACACACGACCGGAAAAGAGAGATTGATTGATTGACTGATTGTTTTATTTTTCTTCTGGCAGGGTTGAAACCATTTGGTTCCCTCTACCACCCAACCAGGCCAACACAATTACATGGCATAAATAGATAGAGAGAGGGTGAGAGAGAGAGAGAGATGGATTGATTATATGCATTTATTAAGGACGGAGTTAGGACTCCAGGTCCTCTCTGTTATACAACCTTAAATTCCCGAGAGAGAGAGAGCGCGAATGAATGAAAGAGTGAGTGAGAGAGAATAATAATTGAAATGAATTGAATAATTGCATTTAATAAGGGTGGAGCTAGGACCACAGGTCCTCTCTGACACACAACCCTATGAGAGTAAGGGCGTTTGCACAGTTTCAGTTTCAACTAGATTCCATTTTAAACTGGATTAAATCCATGTCAACTCTCGTTTGTTATAATGTGGTTAATTTTTAGTTTAAGTCACCAGCTGTTTGAATTCAGTTTAAGCTTTGACTGTGCAACGGCCAAAAGGGTTGTGTGGCAGAGAGAACCTAGAGTCCTAACTCCGCCCTTTATAGAGCCAATTATTCAATAAATTCAATAAAGAGACAAAGAGAAAGAGAGCGATACAGACAGAGACTGAAGTGATTGATTGAGTACTTTATTTATGTAGATTACATATATTATGCTGGCTTATACACTTATATACATAGCTTACAATACAGCAAATTATATAATGAATTTACATAATATAGACTAAGAAATTAATTATTGAACTGTATATGATATGAAAAGAAATTTGTAATATAATAACTATAGATAATTATTTGTTATGCATCTTGGCGGAGCTTTGGACATATCAATGTCCATTCTTCGGAAAGAATATTAAAAATATCCTTCCCACTAACTCTCTACCAAGAGAGAGAGAAAGTGTGTGAGAGAGAGCGTGAGAGGGGGCAGGAGAGTGAGGGAGAGAGAGAAAGAGGGAGAGAGAGAAATTGTGGGAGGGAGAGAAATTGTGAGAGAGAGATAGAGAGAGAGAGTGAGGAGTGTGAGAGAGACAAAGCGACTGATGTGCAGAATGATTCTAATCGGCTTGTACAAGATTGTCGCGTCTTCAAGATAAAAGATTCATTTGTCTTAAGCTGCTCTACATGTGGAACAGCCACTATAATCAGTTACTGACAACGACAGTTTACTAATTCCGTATGCGCTGTGCGGTTGATGATGGAGGATTTCACATAGGCTCTGCGGGCGGCTTTCTACTATAATTCACTCCAATCTGTCAGCATAGGTTGCATGCGAATCATTGACGTCATTATTCACAAGGAATACCATCAAAGTGAACTTCACTATAGTGGTTTCTACTATAGTGTGGTCCACGTTATAATGGCAGTAGATAAATAGAAGAATAGCGATGCCATTCTCTTCATTATTAATTATCTACACCGTCAAAAACATAATTGTCATCGTTGTGGACCTAGAAAAGGATAGTAACACCGGCTTTGTCGAGTGATAGACAAGGATAGCAAAACCAAAGTTGATCAAATACTGTCATTATAACGTGGATCGCACTATATATAGTGAGCGTCACTTCAAACTGTCAGTTTTTGTTGAATGGGAAGCATTTGAGTTATACATACGGGATGCTCTGACAGTTGAATAGTTATTTGTGCAACTAGTGCGCAAAGTGACAGTTTGCTGCACCGAAAGAAACGTTTACGCCCGAGCCGTAGGCGAGGGCGGAATGGTTTCTTGAGTGCAGCAGAGAACTTTGCGCACGTATTTCACATTAAGTTTTTCCTACAGTTACCATTGAATATGAAAAGTGGGTAATTATGGGTTAAATTGCCTGAAATCCATCAAATAACTTAGTAGTGTTTGAATGGCGGGGGCAGCTGTGTGGTGTGTGCTGTGGTGGCACTGTGCTGTTGCTGTCCTCGTTATAATATATAATGGTAATAATTAGCTCGTTGTGCTTGGTTGCACCTCTGCTCACTATAGCAGCCCAGTCACTGTTACCAACTTCATTTTGATTTTGCTGCACTGTTGCTCCATATAACCTACTAAGTATTTTTCGTTGCCATGTTGCAAATCTGGAGTGCAGAAAAATTTTTCCCGCACTAGAGCGGAAAAGTGATTCTTTGCGTTCTGTAATCAGTGCAGCAATGGCACTTTTCAACGTAACTGTAGGAAAAGAAATTTCACTATAGTGCTTTCTACTGGTGGATTTCTGATATGGTGAGATTCACTTCAAACTGTCAGAATTTGTTGAATGGGGTGCCGTTGAAGTTATTCACTAGGGACGCTGACAATTGATAGTGAATTCACTATAGTGGGGTGATCTTGGGGTGGGGGGGGTGTTCTGCTTGAGGCTTCTGTAGGCTCGATATTCAAATAACCGCCCCCACAAGTGAATAATACTCAGTTACTTGTGAATAGTGGATAGAGTTAGTAGATTACTTGAAATAGCTAGTGAATAATTCACTGTTAGGCTAGCTTCACACGCATTCGGTTTCATTCGGTTCGGTTCGTTTTGGTTCGGTTCGTTACCGAAAACGAATGAGGCTTTCATACATGTCAGGTTTTAATTCGTACGGTTCTAATTTATTAGGTATTTTCTTCTCAAACACAGCTGTGTTTGAACTTTCACAGTTCATGCTGGTATATTTAAATATAACAGCTGGTATTAAATTGTAAGATGTTATTTCTTGAACAACAAAATTTCAAAGTCAATTAAAAATTGTGGATCATTTGAATAGTATCCTTCTGTTGATTAGTATGATTGTGTTAATTTTGGATGTTCTGAGAGATTATTCTTTTACATTGAAAATTTGTACCTTGTTTTGACACATGGTATATAAACTTCATCTCCTCTCTCCATTGATGAAATCATGTAATATTCGTGGAAGAATATAAAATAAAATTAAAATTCTCCCTGAGTTTTAATTTATATATTTCATATTTTTTAGCAAACTATTCATTGAGGAAAAAATGTTCCTGTGAACTAACAGGAATGAATTGACCATATGATTTTGACTTGGAAAATTTTGAAACAGATAATCACGACATCAGGTTAAAATAAAAACAAAAAAGGCAAGCGTGTGTAAAAGACTTTGTTTTTTCCTGTTTCCCTAGCAACGAATTCGAATATGATGAAACCTATTCGTGTCGAGGGGGCGTTCGGTGCTATGCGGTTGCTATTCGGTACCGAATTCAAACCGAATCATCGTTTCACACTTATCGGAATTTGCCGAAAACGAACCAAAAACGAAACGAACCGAACCGAACCGAAAGTGTGTGAAAGTAGCCTCTTGCTAGCAACGAATTGAAACCTGATGGAATTTATTAGAGTCAAGTGGGCATTCGGTTCTATGCGGTTTTTATTCGTTACCGAATTCAAACCGAATTACCGTTTCACACTTATCGGAATTTTCCGAAAACGAAACGAACCGAATGAGTGTGAAACTAGCCTGCATATGACTGCGACTAAGCCCCGTTTTGGAAAACCAATTTTCTGACTCCAGCTGTTTAAAGTCTAGGACTTGGCTAAATCCCGAGCTCGGAACCGGCTCTAAATGAATAAAACTGAATAGTTGAGAAAGAGGCTACAACCTTAATCAACGTACTTGTGTGATTGGGAGACTGAATTTGATATTTTTCTTGAAGGAAACCTGATAATATATACTGTACAGTAAGAAGAAACCTACATGTGGGTATCTGGATCTCGCGATCACCCATAGCAGAAATTTCAAGAAGTATATAAATTTTTCGCCACACTGCACAGAAAGCAGCTGTTTTCCAGTCCCTACGTAGATCTGAAAGACATTGTTTGCAGACGACTCTCGTCTGACGTCAGAACAGGTTTCTTTCCGGCCTAGGCCGGAAAGAGTACCCTTTCCAGCCGCTAACATGGAACTAAGGAAGGTGATCAAAAATTTTTCATCATTTGTGTTCATTATTCAATAATTAAAAACGTTTATAATAATATCATCTTGTCATTTGAAAGAATAAAAAATTATAAACTCAACCTCCCACATAATTGAACATCATCTTTTAGGTTATTTAGACAATCAGAATAAAAAATAAAATACTTGCACAATTTCCTGATATTCAGATTACCTCAGATTTGCTGGAGCTATCACCTTCCACTTCTGCTTTCGGAAGTGCTTAATGAACAATTATTCTCATATATATATATATTGTATATTTTTCTGTGTGGCGAAAAATAGTTCGCACCACGGGCAAAAATTTTTCCGGCTCTCAATCTTTTCTAGCCGATTCTTTTCTTCGATTTCGAGCCGGAAAAATCTCATTTTCTGCTCTAGGTGCGAAATATACTATTGTTCAGGAATAATAGTGGGCTACCTAGATAACTTAAATCTCTCAAATATAATAATGAACGTAAAAAAGTGATATATTTTGTAGTAAAGTAAAATGAGAGGCTGTTAAAAACTTGATGTAAGTTGATAAAGTCATAAATCAGTATAATGTGGTTAGTAAATTTCCATATTACGCTCTCAAGGTGCTTCTTTGTATTATGTTAGGCCTAGCTTGCTCCTTGATGGAATGGAGACAGAATGTAAACAAGGGCTTTCCTCTGTAGCGGTTATGTACCATCGAAACTTTGAAGAGCTCTTCTCGACTCTCACCGTCTCTCTTTCACAAACACTCTCTCTCCCTGTCTCTCACTCTTGCACTTATATTTGTGCTTTGAATTAATCATACATTGAACCTTTCTCTCTCCCTCTCACCATTTCTCACTCTCTCGAACACACACACTCTCTCTCTATCTATCCATCTCTCCTTCTCTCCATTTTGCAGGTTGTTGAATATCAAGGTCGTCAAATGAAACCTTCATGAGTGGATCTGTACATCCTAACATTTAGTTCATGAAAATGCGGGTCTCGATGATAAACATGGAATCCTATTAATCATCCTTCTCCTTCATTCTCCCCTCCCCCTATTCCTTCTTTACCTACACACCCTCTTCCTTTTTCTCTCCCTCACCACTAATCATATATTTCATCCTCCTCCTCCTCCTCTCTTCTTCTCTCTCCTCCTTCTCATCCTCCTCTCTCTATTGTTTCAAATATTTTCCATATTTCAGCTCTCTCATCCCTCTCCTTTTACTTTTCTCTAGCTCGTCCTGTTCCTCCTCTTCCTTCACTCTCTCTCCAACTACACTTACCTCTTTCTACTCCAACTTCCAAGGTATCTTCTCTTCTCATCCTCTTCTCTCTATTCTTTCTCTTTTTCCCCTATTTCACTCCTCCCTCCTTCTTTTTCTACTTGTCTTCTTCTGTTCGTGCGCTCTTCCTCCTCACTCTATCTTCTTTTATTGCGCGCTCTTTCTCTATTCTTATTCCTTATTTCTCTCTTTCCACATCTTCTCCTGTTCGTGTTCTTTATCCTCCTATTCCTTCTTCTCCCTCACCAGTTCATATTCTTCTCCTTCTTCTTCTTCTTCTTCTTCTTCTTCTTCTCCCCCTCCTTCTCCTCCCTCTTCTTCATCTCCTCCGCCTGTCTTCTTCTTCTTCTTCCTCTTCTTCTTCTTCTTCTTCTTCTTCTTCTTCTTCTTCTTCTTCTTCTTCTCTTCTTCTTCTTCCTCTCCTTCTTCTTCTTCTTCTTCTTCTTCTCCTTCTTCAACTATTCCCACTTCTCCAACCCCTCTACCATCTTCATCCTCATTCACTGATGTTGCACTTTACCAATCGAATAAAACTTGGAAATTAAAAATCTAGCAGTCAGATTGTGAAGAATTGTTTCAACGGGTCGCAGTTTTAATAAATAAGGGCAGTTTTAATAAGGCCTGTAACTTGAAGATAGAAAAAAAAACAATATTTCAATTTCCAATAAGTTCATCGGAAGGGTTGTGTTCGATTGCTAGAGAAAGACAGAGCAACTTTTATTGAAAAGTGTTGAATCCTCTGAATTATTATTCTCGTTGCGAACGCTTCCAATGAGCAAGTTTCTCTATCTTATCTTTTTATTATCTAGAAGTTATCTCTTGAAGTTCATCTTCATCATGGATAGAATGCGGTTTATTGAAAAACAATGTTTGATAACAATTCTTAACTTTGTGAAATAAATAAATGAAGAATATTATCAGCAATATAAGATAATATCAGATAATTATCAGCATTATCAGATAATAGAAGTCTGATAACAGCAGTTATCAGAAATACAATTCATTACGTTTCCAATTCCAATTCCGAAAACAGGATGCAGGAGTGAATTAATTGGAGTACCAGATAAAAATCTGGTGTGGCGCACTCACACAACTTTCCTTGCCGTTATGAAAATTGATCACCTGACGCCAGGATTCATGCGCATCTCAAGTCTACAATTCAAAGATATGAGCCAGCTGGTGGCAGGACAATAGCGCTGGTGACATACGGGGTCTGCTATCTCTTCATAGTGAATCATTTAATAGAATCAACAGTTGCCCACTGACAGTTGGCAATTTATTAATCACATTATCTCGAATTTCGAGCTTATTTTCAATTTTAGGTGAAAATGTTACTGAACATTAATTGTAGAGATTTTCATGCTCAATCTTTTCCACTTCGAATTTCTTGTTTAAATTGTACCTGAAGCCTGATGATTGGGAATCAAAAATCAAACTTTGCATATATGAGGCGGAGCTCCTGAAATTTTTACAGATATGGGACTTGTTGCAGTTGATAGAGCTTATCAATGACTATTCCAGGTATAAATGTGATCAAAATCGTTTGAGCCGTTTTCTAGAAAATCGCGAAAAACCCTGTTTTTCACAACATTTTCGCCATTTTAGTTGCCATCTTGAATTGCATTTGATCGAAATTGTTCGTGTCGGATCCTTATAGTGTAAGGACCTTGAGTTCTAGATTTCAAGTCATTCCGTTAATTGGGAGATGAGATATCGTGTACACATACACACATACACTCATACACAGACACACATACACACACACACACACACACACACACACACCACACACACACACACACACACACACTTTTTTGGATTCAGGGGACCTTGAAACGTATAGAAATCTGGAAATTGGGATACCTTAATTTTTTTCGGAAAACAATACTTTCCTTACCTATGGTAATAGGACAAGGAAAGTAAAATCATATTGTTTTTTTTCATACGGTTGCAGGTATAAGTGATTTCAATATACAGTATCATACGATTGGGAACTTTGTTTTTAGTATCATACGAGTATAGTTAGGAGAATAGTACAAGTAGAATAGTGACAACTATACTCGATAAAAATCTACACATACTTTTGGAGATCATCCATCATTTTTGACCTCGTCCAATGAGGAAAATGTTTCGTAAAAATAACGCATTTCCAGTCTGATTGTATTGATGAGTATCACAGAATTCATATCCGTGCCTCCGTGCTGACAAATTCTGCCGTCCTTTATGGAAAAAGTCTGGAATAATGGGTTTGATTGATATGTACTATACTGTATTATATTTAAATTGTATGATGTATGATATTTATCTTCCTATGATGTTGTGAAGGTTATGTTGTGGTAGATATCCATAATAAATGAAACGAATTGATATTGCCAAACCGCCGATTTATTAAAACAATTTGAAATACTAGTTTCGGCTATTATCAATCAAGTCGAATAAGTAAATATTTTCTACTTTAAAAATAACTGAGTGTATAAATTATTATTATTTTACTATTTGGAGCATTCAAACTCAAAAGAATGGTTTGTAAGAATATTTTTGGACAGAAAATTTTGTGGAAATCTAGAAGACATATTAACCTCATTTGGACTTTTAATGTTACGTAAATTTGAGAGAGAAATAGTACAAGGTATTCTTTTTCTCTCTCTCGATCTGGGCTCCATTGTAAAAAAGTATAAAAAAAATTAATAATAGACTGATAACTTAAACATTGAGCATTAGAATAAATGGATGATGGAAATTGGTTTATTTGCTATTGTTTCCTCTCATTGTAATTTTTGTGTGTTGTTGATAAATTGAAATTGAGTCGAAGAAGAAGTACAGTACCACTGTGGAGAATTTTCCACCTGTTTTTGTTTTTTCATATTTTCTGATTTTCAATTTCTATATTCTTCCATTCTTACTCATAATTTATTATCCTTTTGACTTTGTTAGTTAACTTAGTTTTTCTCTCTATACAAAGTTTCTCCATAAGTTTTTCTAAATAAAATACAATAATAACAAGAAGAAACAAATTTAGAAAATTGATATAGAGGGTGAAGACAATGTCAAATAATAAAAAAAAAACAAGAATAAGGGGGAAAGTGGATTTGTTGTTAACGGCTTTCATGACCATATTTGGAATAGTTGGGCGTGTCTATAATAGTCTCCGCCAATGACAGTAGAGCTCAACCTCCATTGGTCAACAGGTAATGGCCAATCGGAGGGCTTCAACCATACTGTACATTCCGCTGCTAAATGCTTAAGCTTTCAGTTTAATGGAGATTGATAATGGTGTAACAATCGAAACTAGTAACTCTAATTGTTTCAATAAATTGATGGCTTTAACAATATTGAGTCTTTTTCATTCAATAGCGATATTTCTATGATGTAGAAGAATGGCAATTATTTGAGATTTCAATAGCAAAGTTTAGTCTATGTCAAAATGGCAGTATTTGATTAACCTAGTTGGTGTTGCTATCGTTGTCTATCGCTTGTGACGAAGCGGATAGTGACTTTCTTATCTAGCTCCGCAACGTTGCCAGTTCGTTTTTCAACAATATAGAGATATAATTAATCAACAAAATATTCAATCCCTATGATGAAAATCCATTGAAAAATATATTTACTTGACAAATAAAATACAATTGTTTTTTTTAACAAGAATAAACAGTTAATATTATATCAGATATACCGGTAACATCTATCTTCCATAGAGATGGCAGTAGCAAGGCAAAGAATCGGCAACGCTGTTTTCCTATCTTTCTCCAATACCATTATAACGTGGACCTCACTATAGCATTGTAGCAATCACCAAACATTTTAATACTCAATAAAATACGTCACTTCATCTCAAGCATAATTTTGATAGCGTGAGTACTGCATGCGGAAATACTGATAAATTTCTTCTCCATTAGTTCGAAATGCTCCAGGACATACTCAAATGAGTGCGCGTGAATATGAGAATTTAAATGAATATTCAGTCAGAATACGAGTATTGCCTCACGCCTCAATAGAGAGCGTGAAATGAGGAACAGAATAGAAACACGGAAATGAGGAAGAATTTCCTCGTTTCAAATATAATGAGGTAGAATAAGATTCACTTTATACTGTCGGCATTCCTTGTAATCAATATGAATGCTCTTCATTCAACAAATGCTGACTGGTTATTGTGAATCTTGTTGCGTCAAGAGCAACTTGACGCCTCAAAATTTATATGAATGAGACATTTGAGGGAAAAAGACGAAACCAGCGTGCTTCTATAAAATGGCACATCTACATTCTATAGAATCTGGAATTTGAGTTTTGTTGTACTAGTTGTTTCTTTTGCTAATTTACACAGTGTCAAGCCCCGTATACACACATCGCTTTTTGTTCGTACGGTATTGTTCTGTCCTTATAAATTCTATTAGATTAAACCGATGTTTTCAAACAGATCATGTTTGTCAAGTTCCGTTTAATCTGATAGAATTCAAAAGGACGGCAAAATATCGTTTGAACAAAAATCAATGTGTGTGTAAGGGGCTTTAGCCATAACATTATAATGATGAAAATTTGAAGAATGAATTGAAATCCTCTTCAATTATTATCTCAGTAATAAAGCTTTTTAGGACACAAATTCACTAGAACATTTTTCTTCATTTCAATGCAAGGAAATTCCTTACCAAGTTTGTGTAAGAAAAAGCTCTGTAAACATAATTAAAAGCCATAATATATATAGACATTCACTTGAAATTTAATTGATATGTACTCACGTGTCAATACTTTCCAGCAGAGCAGAAATCCATTAGAAAGTTATCCATAAGTGTCAAACATCAAATTGAGTAGACAGGCATTTGATAATGCATGAATATTTCCATTTGAGATTCTAGCTAAGATCACAATTTCATCAATATTATAGTCTGATAGGGTACATGCTACATCATAATGTGATCTATAATTATGGTCTACTGTAATTATTCTAATCCACTGTAACATAATAGGAACTATATGATTGTCATTTTGTAATTTTTGACCTTATATGATGATTTGTAAATCTATATAATATATAAAAGCGAAATGGCACTGACTGACGACTGACTGACTCACTCGCACAACTAAAAATCTACCGGACCAAAAACGTTCAAATTTGGTAGGTATGTTCAGTTGGCCCTTTAGAGGCGCACTAAGAAATCTTTTGGCAATATTTTAACTCTAAGGGTTGCTTTTAAGGGTTTAAAGTTCGTCTTTTAGCATGTATATTCTTCTTCTCCCAATCTCTTAATTATAATTGAAATTTCCATATCATATGTTATTATAGAACTATAATCTAGATAGAGTACCTCTTCGAAACAGTTGTTAACTGGCAACTAAATTAATAATTTTGTCAGGATGGCATTAAGGTGAGTTGACTTTGTTAGGTTGGCACCAAGTTGAAGATTTATATGCATTTATCGCGGAAAAATTGATTGGGCAGTGCTACTTCAATCCTGGGAATATTATATTACTAGCCGTCAGGCTCGCTTCGCTCGCCATATCCGTTTAGCCAGACGTTTAGTCTGGACCCCCGAC
This sequence comes from Nilaparvata lugens, assembly GCF_014356525.2. NCBI lineage: Eukaryota > Metazoa > Arthropoda > Insecta > Hemiptera > Delphacidae > Nilaparvata > Nilaparvata lugens. The sequence continues at coordinate 6,233,953 of NC_052509.1, forward strand.
TGGATTGTCCTAACATATGATGAAAATGCTCAAATGAAAAATGGCTAGACGGATATGGCGAGCGAAGCGAGCCTTACAGCTAGTGATCTAATAATATCATGATTTAATAAACAAATAATTTTGTCTTCTACGACTTCGTACAAAAGTCAAGATCAAAACGATGAACTAAGACTGTCTTGATCTTGAACCAACCTATCTTGAACGTAACTGACACCTTGTTTTTCGACAGTCTTTGTGTTTGCTTTCCATTTTGTTGTAGCCATTATCTCTCTATCTAGTCATTTTGTTGTAGTTATTTCTCTTTCCACTGATCAATTTATGATAAGCCATCCAAGTTCAACTCAGCTGTCATTACCAAATAAGGAAGCAGCAACAAAATGATCGATTTTCTCCGTCTACTCCCCGAAACCGGCGCCTTAAAAGGATTGGAGAAACAAATTTGACTTATCTGAGTCAGAACTATTTGGAAGCTGAATGCTAACTTTACTCAACAAGCATAGTGTACAGCATTTCGCTTCCATTAACAGAACGGTCTCTGGGGATACTAGATTCAAACTTTGTTCATTGAATCATCAAAGTTGGGAGCATCGTTAAAACTTGTTGATTTGTTTCAAGGTTTCTATTTTATTTATCTTGGGATTACCAGTAAGTTTTAATAATAACTATTATTCAAAAAATTGGACTGTAGTGTCGTGAAAGTAGTTCAAGAACGTTTTACTTTCCTTGCCCTATTACCATAGGTAAAAAAAGTATTGATTTCCGAAAAAAATTAAGGTACCCCAATTTCTAAATTTCTATACGTTTGAAGGTTCCCTGAGTCCAAAAAAGTAGTTTTTGGGTATTGGTCTGTGTGTATGAGTATAAAGAGAATAAAAATCTCAGTACCCATTTTTTGAAATATTTTATCACAACATGTTTCGGGCATTTATGCCATTTTCAAGTGATTTTCATATCAATTGAAAATGGCATAAATGTCCGAAACATGTTGTGATAAAATATTCCAAAAAATGGGTACTGAGATTTTTATTTTCTTCATATTTATATTACAAGTAGCCCTATACAGAAAAGAGATAAATAAGGTGTGTATGAGTGTAAGTGCGCCTGTGTACACGATATCTCATCTCCCAATCAACGGAATGACTTGAAATTTGGAACTTAAGGTCCTTACAATATAAAGATCCGACACGAACAATCTTGATCAAATGAAATTCAAGATGGCGGATAAAATGGCGACTAAAATGGGAAAACAGGTTTTTTCGCGATTTTCTCGAAAATGGCTCCAACGATTTTGATCAAATTCAGACCTGAAATAGTTATTGATAAGCTCTATTAACTGCCACAAGTCCCATAACTGTAAAAATTCCAGGAGCTCTGCCCCATCTTTGCAAAGTTTGATTTAAGATTCTCAATTATCAGGCTTCAGATAGAATTTAAACAAAAAACAGCAAGTGGAAAAGATTAAGCATGAAAATTACTACAATTAATGTTCAGTAACATTTTTACCTAAATTTAAAATAAGCTCGAAATTCGAGAAAATGTTACTATTTCAATTGCAAACTGTTGGCAACTGTTGATTCTATTGAATCATTTACTATGAAGAGATAGCAGACTTCGTGTGACTCCAGCGTTATTGTCCTGTCACCAGCTGGCTTGGATCTTCGAATAATAGACTTGAGATGCGCGTGAACACTAGCGTCAGGTGATACATTTTCTTAACGGCAAGGAAAGTTGTGTGAGTGCGCCACACCAGATTTTTTATATTACTTTGTTTAATGAAATGAAAACACACATATATTATATTGTCGAATTCTACACATTTATTTGTTACAGGACCATGGCATGGTTTCGAGACCACACAGAAAAGTGTAGAATTTGACAAAATATGTGATTTTATTTCATTACGGAACGGTTCTACAACGTTGACAGTGACTCGAATTACTTTGTTTAATTCCTTTCAGTAATTGTATTTTTGGCAAATGAAGAATTCGAATCTGAAGGTGGAGAAGAACTTACTAGCTCCGCCAAAGAATGATCTTTCTATCTCGTTTAAGCAGGTCAATTAACAATAATTAAATATGTTTGTCATTTCGAATAATTGAGATCATGTTGATCAAAAGATAAGATTGGAAAGTCTCAAAGATATTGGTTGTCCTTGAGTAGTCTGAATTGAAGTACAAATCAATTCTCTTGTAATTGCCTTTCCATTTCTTTCTCCCTTTCTTCCCCCAGCTCTCCTTCCTATCTTCCTCCTCCTCCTCCTTCACCTCATCCTCCTCCTCCTTCTCCTCCTTATCACGATATCCTCCCTAGAAACATTAAATTATTATTGGTTCAATCTCTCATCTTTCCACATTTAATGTATTGTAATTCTGTTCTTAACTATATGCAAGTCACTCTGAATGATAAACTACAGCGTTGCCAAAATTATTGTCCACGTTTCGTCTACTCTCTCCAACGCCATGATCATTATCACCCCAGCCCACATTGCTAGTTCAACATTAAAGCTTCCCGATCAAAGGTTTTTTCGAATAGTCAAGCTTGTTAAAGATATCTTGACATACGGGAATCCGAACTATTTTAAAGATGATTTCAAATTTGTCTCTGAAGGTAGGAGGATAGATGCTTCACATACTAGAACCGGAGGAAGTACTTCAAGGATACCCAACCATCGACTTCTATTTTCACAAAATCCTTTCTAGTTAGTGCCTGTCGAGCATGGAATGCACTTCCCGTTACTATCAGGTCCATCAAAAATGTTTTTTTTTCATATTATATACAGCTCAATAATCATTTTCTTAATTTATATTTTGTAAATTCATCTATAATTTTGCTGTATTTTAAGCTATTGTAGTATATGAATGTATAAGCCAGTATATATTGTAAATCAATCAATCAATCCTCTCCTGCTCCTCCTCCTCCTCCTCCACCTCCTCCTACTCCTCTTCCTCCTCCTGCTGCTCCTACCCCTCATTCACCTCCTCCACATCCTCCTCCTCCTCCACCTCCTCCTATTCCTCTACCTCCTCACTCTCATTCCCTTTACACCCACGCTTTCAAACAGATCCCAACAGTGAGGATATATATCATGAATCCTAGCTCACACATGTGTAGTCTACTCATCAAAGAAGATCTGGAGGTCTAGTCTAGACAGACACAGGAATTATTGGCCTTTAGCCTAACTTCTCTCTCACTCTCCATCTTTCTCTCTATTTATTCTCTCTCACTTTCTCTCTCTCAATTTCTCTTGACTGACTCATCTTGTCTCCCAAACCCTTTCTATTCATTCCTTTCACACTCTGTCCTCTTTCTCTTCCCACCTGTCTTCTACACATCTAGGCTCTCTCTCTCTCTCCCCCCTTCTTCCTCTCTTTCCAACCATTTTAATAATGCCACCAAACGACACGGTTCAATTCAATTCAGCAAAACATCAAAAAGACGAGACATTTCGAAAAAATCCTGGCGCTTCTATTACAAAAATATACATTGTTTATATCATGGTTCGAATCGCCCCAGGCTGTCACAACACTTCTAGCTCAAGCTTGAGCCGACACAGTGATAGAAAGAGAGGAGATTACCAGAAACAAAGTGATAGAAAGAGAAGAGCTTACCAGAAACAGAGTGATAAAAAGAGACGAGATTAAGAGACGGTTGTAATTTGGCAAATTGTTTTTGCATCTCGGCTGATCTCGGCTTTCAAATTCCTGTCGATATGTTTTTGTTTGAAATTGGGCAAGTGAAACATGTTTCGAGGTATCAGCTTGCAGTCACTGCCAATAAAGATGATCACTGTAATTCCTTGAAACATGTTTTTAATAAAACAGTTGGAGGGCCTACATTGCATGAGTACAGAGAATATAGCATCGTATGATATTGTATATTCTCCCATTTTTTCTCATATTTGACTGAAAGAATTGAGGTCTATGTCTTAACTCGGATTTTCTTTCGTCTGTCTGTATGTCTGTATGTCTGTATGTCTGTATGTCTGTATGTCTGTATGTCTGTATGTCTGTATGTCTGTATGTCTGTATGTCTGTATGTCTGTATGTCTGTATGTCTGTATGTCTGTATGTCTGTATGTCTGTATGTCTGTATGTCTGTATGTCTGTATGTCTGTATGTCTGTATGTCTGTATGTCTGTATGTCTGTATGTCTATATGTCTGTATGTATGTAACGCATTTACGGCCAAACACGTAGATAGAATTCTATGAGATTTGGCAGGAATATTCCTTTTCTATCTGCGCGTCGATGTTTTCACAAGGTTTTTTTTTAATTTTGAATCTCAAGGATAATATGAAAGGAAAAGGAATTTCTTCCTCCACTCCGATATCACTATATATATCATCTACTCTGAAGATAGGATTAATCAGACTATAGAGCTATTCATAATTAATCAGCTGACAAGTCGATTATTCATTGCATGCATTACACAGATGTCGGGAGAAGCCGGTGAACAGGTGACACTAGATACTTGTGGATGAGAAAACTGCGTGAGGTCTACTGTCCACAGAGCTACTTAGTTTCTCTGTTGCATTGTTGCATTGTTGCTTAACGGTTTTCATTACTATATGTGGAATACTTGGGGGCGTGTCTAGTCTCGACCAATAGCCTCGTCTAGTCTCGTGTAGCTCAACCTTCATTGGTCAGCAGCTAATGGCTAATGATAGAGCTCCTCCCATTCTATATGACATTCTTCTGCTCATTTGTTCAAGCTTTTAGTTTACTAGAGATTGATGATGGTGTAACAACAGAGACTACTATCTCAACTTGATTTAATAATAAATTAGTGGCTTTAAAAATATCAAGTCGTTTTCATTCAACTTGTGAAACTCATTGGACTCACTATTAAAAGAAAGTACATTTTAAGAAATGACCCAATAAAATAGAGTATAATCCTTATAAGATTTGAATTCCATATCATTCAAACTCTAATCAGTCATTCATCCATTGATCGCATCATCATCTTCATCATCATCATCATCATCACCATCTTCACTTCAAGGATTAGGTTTCTTTCAAATAACCTGTTCCAGTACTCATCTCGTTCTCGGTCTTCCTACATCTCTTTCTCCGGTGGGTTCGCAATATTGAGCCTCTAGAGGAATTCTCCTGAATTCAAATGTTGAAACAAGTTCCTTCTATTTTGTGCTATCTTATTGTATTAAAGTGTAACAGAAAGAACTCTTCGTATCACAACATTTTCCGATTCTATCAGTTCTGGTGCAACAATATGCACTCCTCAGAAACCTCATTCCTGACCTTGATTCTAGCTATCAAGTTCACTTGTTTGAGTCCAATTTTCACTACCATAGAGAAGAGTTGGAACAGCTTCATTAAACACAATTCCTTCAAATGAATTATAATTAACGGTAATTATAGTAACACAAATTCTATTAATAGCTGTGGCTAGAAAATTTCCAATTAGTAGAGGTTTCAGTTGAGTATTTTTCTCTTCTATCAGTTTTCAAACCAAAAAATTTAAAATTTCAAGTCAAGTCGTAAATTTTGGGGTGATAATTTGACTTGAAAGTGGAAAGTGAAAACATAACCTCATCCCTTTTTTCAAAACTTTTATTCAACAAAATGTGGGAGAAAGACAGTTTTGGGCTATGCCTGTTGTCTCCTCCCAATCATATTATTGTATACAATGTATTGTATATGATGATCTGTGATTGTCAATCAATAAAGAAATGAATGAATGTATAAATTATTATATCAATCTCAATTTGGAATAAATATATTTCCAGGACTGTAATCTTGCTCTCAAATCATTCCTATTCCATTGTGATTTTTATAATGTATTTATGAATTAATTATCTATGAAAAAGTTCTAAATACGATAAGCTTACTAAGCTTATCGTAAACTGTTTTCTCTCATTGTATTTTTTTGTGTTGAATTAAATAGCTAAATTGAATAAAATTATGAATGGAAATAAATAAATTGATTGCAGGTGGAAGCAAAATAAAGTGAATACAGTAGATAGTTTAGGAACTATTCCTTTATCGTGATTTTAACCTGTATTCATGAATTAATCATGTATGAGGAAGTTCAAAAGCAATACATTGAAGAATACAAAGCAATAGAGTGAAAACAGTTGTGTAGATGGGAAGAGAAGGACAAACTCACGTTAACACGGTGATATCACCAATAAAATGCAGCCGCAAAGCCAGTCTAGTATATAAAGGCGTGTAGCTGTCAGATCTGACGAATATCCGCGGCGATGAGCCGATAATCGCTTAATCACTCGCCGAAAAACGCTCATCGCTTGGCGTGCGTGCGTGCTACGCTTCAGCTAATTAGTTTGGCATCCTGTTAATGTCGCTAGCGTCAACCGAGCGGCAGCAGAAGCGTCAAAGCGCGCAAATCTAGCTTCAAGAAGCCGCCTTGCAATTTACGGTCGACATTAATAAAACTGGGTGGTATTAATCTATTTGTTGTTACTGCTAGTATCTCATATTTATGTATAATGCACATTCTCTACATTAATCAGAACTAAAAGACGGAATAAAATATCACAACATATTGAATATAAATAAATTAAAAATCGTTTATCATGCCATAGTTCAATCAGTTTTACAATATGGATTAGTGATATGGGGTGCTGCATATGATGTACACATGAAAAATCTACTAATTTATCATTCAAAAAAATATAATAAAAACTATCTTGAATAAACCAAGGTTATACCATAGAGAAACAATAGCGTAAGAAGATATCCCATGGTATAGGGAATTTATGTCGCAACTTTTACTGTTATCTTAATCCGATTACTGTCGATTATTGTCAATTTTTACTGTTTTGTTGGGGTGATAGTGTATGAACGGCACAATTTGAGAGACTACCAGCGTCACACAGCTGCATGGGAAAGAACTACGTGAACTATCGGCTTGAGATAACAGTAAAAGTTGCGACATAAACGCCCTATACCATGGGATATCTACTTATGCTATCGTTTCTCTATGGTTATACCCAACAAATCTAATTTTCCTGGATTTTGATGTTTTTACAGTGAGACAACTATATGTCAGTCTTAATAAAATACTTGATAAAAAATAAAAATATCTTCCCAAAGTTGATCAAGAACACTTATCATTTTAGACCGGGTGTAACAGAGGAATTTCAAGTTTATCCTACTAAACTTTCATTGATCAGAAGACAGCTAATTTACACAAGCAGTAAACTGATCAATCCAATACCTTTTGACTTGGATTTCAAAATTAGTAAAACGAGCGTCAATGAGTGGATCAAGAGGGAATATTTCTTTACCTTAAATATAGCAATTTAATTTAGATTATTTTATTTTCATTTTACAGTCTTTTCTCTGCACAATATTTGTTTGATTTCTTATGATTCTGCTGTTATAAAATTTCGTAATTATTAGTTAAATTTAACTTCAACTTTCTGCATTATTTCGAAATATTATGTTTTTCTTTTACTGTTTTGCAACTCTCACCAGCGGGCAAAGATTTTCTTTTTGCTGGTGATGCCTAGATTTTAACCGGATTTACTCTTGTCGGAAATGAAATAATATAAAGCCAGTTACACACACTTGTGCCGTCCCTATAAAATCAACCAGCAAATACATCAACACGGAACTTGGCAAATACATGAACAACAATCATCATCTGTATGCCAAGTTATTAGGTTTAATCTAATAGAATTCATGAGGACGGCAAATCATCATACGTCTGAAAATGTGTGTGTGTGTGAATAAATAGACTTCTTGTGTGTTTTAGTGAGGGTCACGTGATAATGATGACAGCATTAGATGAACATTATCCTTGTGTATCTTTCGACGAAGTAAATAGTAGTAACCTTTTTTAACTCCTAAGATAGTTTATTAACAATGTAGAAATATAATTAATAACATATTGTATCTCAATTATAGAAAGATAATGTGTTTCCGTAATTGGAAAAACATGATACAGAAAGAGATAAAAACATTTCAAGACAATAAGAAAAACATAACGAGAAACTGAAAAATCTAAGAATAAAGTAATGAAAAAGAAATAAGATAGACTCATCAAAGAAGCCAAAAGGGAAGTGGACGATGGAAGAAATAGAGGAGTAGTTCAAGGAAAAACATGTGTTGATGATGGAGGGGAGCAGTATGAGATGAAGATAAAGAGGAGGAGGAAGAGAAAGTGAGAATATGGTAGTGACGGGAAGGAGGAAGAGTAAAAGATGAGTATGATAAGGTAAAGGGTGAGGGGTGAGGGGGGTAACGGGTAGGAAGAGGTGGAGAAAAATAATTACGAGAAGGAGTAGAAGTAGAAAATGAGTATGTTGAGAAGAAGGTGATGGGGTGGAAGGGACGGAGAAGGTGGTGGTAGGGGATGAGGCGGAGGAGGAAGTGTAGAAGAAAGTAGAGAAAACAATAGTGACGAGAAGGAGGGGGAGAAGAAAGAGGAGGAGGAAACGGTAGTGAAGAGAAGGAGAAGGAGGAAGAGAAGACGAGTAAAAGAAGAAGAAGGGGAGGAGGTTGAGAAGGACGTGGATGAGGAAGAGGTGGTATATAGTACGAGGAGGAAAACAAGGAAATTCGAGCAGAATAAAGGGATTACGTGATTTTAATAGAACGTCTTAGCGGTGGTTGGTTGCAGAGATTTGTCTTCCTGGAAAATGATGAGCGCTAAATGTATTCAGCAGCTTAGTTGCGCAGTATAAATTAATTAATGGCCTGGCAGAGATAGATCGTTCGCCAATATTTGTCTGCCAAACAAGTCTGTTATGTTGGTGCAAGTAATACGGGTCGAATCGAGACACCCCTACTCAAGTTACACTCTTGAACTTGAACTTGGAGTGCGTCGGAACTTCACATTTGGGTCAAATCACAGAGAAACTGAGTGCTGCAATAGTTTGGCATCGCGAATGTCACTCGAAGGTTAACAAACACTGAGTGGGTGGAGAACCAATCACGTTCCTGAAATCAAACATCTTCCTACAAAAGTTCCTTTAGTGAGGTCTACGTTATAATGGAAGTATTTGATTAACATATGTGTTGCTATCCTTTTCTATCATCTTCCTATAGTGCGGTCCAAGTTATAATAGCAGTATTTGATTATAATTGGTGTTGCTATCCTTGTCTATCATCCTTGTATCATCCTCCTATATAGTGAAGTCCACGTTAAAATAACGGTATTTTATTATAATAGGTGTTGCTATCCTTGTCTATCATCCTTGTATCATCTACGTAACATCTTTGTATCATTCTCTTATATAGTGAGGTCCACGTTATAATGGCAGTATTATTTTGATTAACATCAGTAATGCTATCCTTGTCTATCATTCGACATAGCAGATAGCATCGCAACATTGCCAGAGCAAGTTGCAGTTACTAGATGCAGAGCTGCTAAGTACTAGAAACAGTGTCACACGGCATCTAAAGGTGAGTACAGACTTTCGCTCTGCTCCGCAACCGAACGTCACTCCAGCAGAGCGATTGATGATCGACCGGGGAGCAAGAGTGCAACGCGAGAAGAGCTAACATCTCCCGTAACGTTCATGATCGGTGCGAGTGAAGAGCGGGGGCGGAGCGATTGCGGAGCGATGGCGGAATGAAGGCGGAGGCGGAGCGGGTTGGAGGCGCGTATATCTGTACGCAGCTTATAGGTGCGTTCAGATTTACGCGCCGCGAACATTAGCAATTCACTTTTAATCAGCTGATGCCAAGGTTTTTATATCTGTATCTTACCGTTTCGGTAAAAATACAGATATAATCAGCTGATTAAAAGTGAATTGCTCATGTTCGCGGCGCGTATATCTGTACGCACCTTAATACAATCTAATATACTGTTGTATTTAAATATAAAGAAAATAAAAATCTCAGTACCCTTTTTTTGAAATATTTTATCACAACATGTTTCGGACATTTATGCCATTTTCAATGAATTGATTAATTGATCAATTAATTGAAAATGGCATAAATGTCCGAAACATGTTGTGATAAAATATTTCAAAAAAAGGGTACTGAGATTTTTATTTTCTTTATATTTATATTACAAGTAGCCCTATACAGAAAAGAGACTGTTGTATTTCTATGGCTTGAAATATCACTTTTTGAGTATTCCATAATATGATGTTTATAAATTTGAACAATGCAAGAGGACCTTTTCGCTGTCCATGGTGAGGCTATAGGTCCACGTTATAATGCCAGTGGAGAAAGATAGCAGAAAAACCTTGCCGATCTTCTGTCTTTTCAATGCCTTCTTTAGACGGTAGCTGATACAGGTTTATTGGTGTAATATCGACTGTTCATTCTCGTTTAAAAAAATCAATAATATTTTATTAAGCAAGAAATCATATTATTTTTCATTAATCTCTTAATGAATCTTCATAATTAAGATGAAATATTCTGTTAATTAATTATAAATTCTACATTGTTAAAAGACAATATGGTAACAGAGCAAAGCAAGAAAGAGATAGTGCTATCCGCTTTGTTGAATGGTAGACTAGGATAGCAATACCATTGTTAATCGAACACTGCCATTATAACGTGGACCTCACTGAAGAACGTTGCAATATTGTACAGTGGGAGAAAGAAGCTTCGAGAGAACAAGAAAGAGGAGAATTATTGAAGCTATCACTATAGTAAAGATTTATTTTAATACTTTTGAGAAAAGAAGCCAAAAGGCTTAAATCAGAGAGGACTCACTGAAACCGAAAGAAGATTAAATACTCACGATAAAGGAAAAATAGAGGAAAAGGTATAAGGAAAAGTTGTAATGGGAAAGTAATCTTCACTACATAACATATAAAAAAAAGGAAAATTCCATACAGAATGAATAATAAAACTTTTTCATCTCCAATCACCATACGCCTCATTAGAAGCACAAGCCTGGAGCTTATGTGGGGATCATCTTAACACAAAAAAAGGTAATAGAAGTGGAATGTATGGTGAGTAACGTGAGATGAAATTGACCTCACTGGCGTTCTCAAACCAAAAACGCTAAAAAATGTATTCATCTCCATTTTTCAGTCATGTGTACACTTCAGTGGCTCAACAAAAATGTGGATAAAAGCATGGCTACTAATGCAAAGAAACTGGGAGAACAATGGAAATGGAAACCAGTCGGCTTCTACGCTGACCGCTGTTTGAGAGATTCTCTTTAAACTGACTTCATTATTTGTTAAATGTGAAGGGATGAAGGAAGGAGAAGGAGGAGGAAGAGAATGATGAGAAGGAGGAGGAGGAGGAGGATGAGGACTTGGTTGAAAATGAGGAATGTTAGGAAGTAGGAGGTGGAGGAATATTGGGAAGGAGGAGGATGAGAGGAAGGAGGAAGAGAAGAAGAAGAAGAAGAAGAAGAAGAAGAAGAAGAAGAAGAAGAAGAAGAAGAATAGGAAGAAGAAGGATTTCTCATCTTTTAGAAAACATGTTTACTTCAGAAAGTCCAAAATAGTAACTAGATGCTGTTAGTGTAGAGTAGTACATAGTATATTAACAAATATTGTAGCAAAAACATAATATGAATGGAATTCATAGTAGATCCATTTGTAATTATTATTGATGATGTGTTTGTTTTTTGAAGTGTGAATGAATTGTTACCGTATTTTGATGAGTGATAGTAGCTTAACCTAGATTTTGATTTGGACTGTGGTATAAATTTGAAAAGGGACAGTTTTGGGCATAAGCCTGTTGTGCCTCCTCCTATAACTGCAAAAATAATTGTACAACTGAGAAAATGAATGAATAAATAATAACTATAAATTCAATCTTTCGTTACAAATTTTCTATGCTTTTACATTTCAGAGCGAAGTTCGTCGATATTAGTCTATATTTGGTCAGATTATTATCAGTTTTTGCTTAGATCCATCAGCTAGCACGGACAGTCTATTCCTACATTTGTCTATTCGCTCAGATCAGACAAGTTTCTTTTATTAATATCATTTATAATTACAATCTATCACAAATTTGACTTTTTTGTCTAGATAAATTTTGCCTATACTATTGAGACTTGATTTGCAGTCTGACTCCTTTCACAGAAAAATTATCTAAAATTAGAATTTTTATAACATAAGTAAGTAACGAACTGTCGGAACTCCAGTTGGAAGGGTGTTCATCTCAGGAAAGTCTCAATAACAGACATGAGTGTAAAAATAACTTAACAGTGGTGCAGAACTCATCTTAATTAGACAATATTATAGAGTGATAAAAATATAACCTATTTTTGGACAATTTCTATCTAAATTTGGGAAAGGAACAGTTTTGGGCTTTAAGCCTGTTGTTCCTTCCCCAATAATTCATAGTTGAGAATTATTATTGTATTGATCAATGTATGAATAAATACATAAATAAATCTGTGGAGCTTTAAACTCTCACCATCATCCTGCCAATACACGACAAAACCGAAGTCATTCAACTGCTAGACAACACTGAACTCACAAGGAGGTTGAAGAGAACAAAACTTTTCGAGTTGGTGTAGTGTTAGTAAAGCGAAAAAAGTATATTAAATGAATGTGTAGTGAAAGAATTTAATGTAGTGAAATTATAGATTAGAACTGAAGGCTTCACTGAAAGACTTAAGCAATAAAGATTAATATGTTTAGGATAAGAAATAAGAGAACAAAATTAATGGTTAGTCCTAGTGACTAGTTTTAATACAAATAATAGTAAAAAAATCCTCCCAATACCCAGGCACAAGTCTGAAGCTTATATATGAGCATCACCCTCAGCAAAAGAAAATCGCCAACATTTCACAGAGCAACAGGTGACTTGGAGAAGAACCCCCTGCCACCTGTACAAGACTATTTTGTGACCCACTTTCCAGAAATCTTTGACATCCCGTTGCCTTCTTTCAAAGTGATCAATAATTGGTAGACTCTAGCCTTCTTTAGAATTTTTCCTGGCGTCTATTACTTCATGAAATCAATCTACACGCCAATTTCAAAGAAGAAAAAGAAGAAGAAGGAGAAGAAGGAGAAGAAGAAGAAGAAGAAAAAAGAAGAAGAAGAAGAAGAAGAAAAGGAAAGAAGGAGGGAAGGAGGAGGAGAATGAGGAGGTGATGGGAAAAGAAGGCGAAGGAGAAGAGAGAGGATTTGTAGGTGAAGGAGGAGGCGGTGGTGGAGGAGATGGTGGAGAAAGAATAAGAGGGAGAAGAGGAGGATAGGTAAGAGAAGGTGGTTGAGGAGATGGGCGAAAAGAAGGAGGAGGAGGAAGTAATGAAAGAGAGGGAGAAGTAAGGCTGATAGTTGATGAAGAGAGAAGGATGATGATGATGATGATGATGATGATGATGATGATGATGATGATGATGATGATGATGAAGATGATGATGATGATGATGATGGATGATGATGATATGATGATGAGGATGATGATGATGATGATGATGATGATGATGATGATGATGGGAGGAGGAGGAGGAGGAGGAGGAGGAGGAGGAGGAGGAGGAGGAGGAGGAGGAGGAGGAGGAGAAAGGGGGTTTAGAGGAGGAGGAGGAGGAGGAGAAGGAGTAGGAGTAGAAGGATGAGGAGGTGGTGGAGGAGGAGTAGAAGGATGAGGAGGTGGTGGAGGAGGTGAAGAAGGAGTAAGAAAAGTGGGAGAAGATGGAGGAAGATGAGGAGGATGATCAATAGGATGAAAAGGAGGTGGTGGAGGTGGTGGTGGAGGATGTTAAGGAGAAAAAGAAGCAGATGGATGAAGTAGAGAAGGTGGAGGAAGAGAAGGAATGCTGATACATTCGTATTCGAAGCAGACGAGAGAGGGAAATAAGCAGATAGAAAGGTATTCAGTCAGTCATGTACAAATTATTACACTTATGTGCAAAGGCACAACAGTATGAGAATAAGGGCACCGCACTGTAGAAGGCATATAGAGAGAGAGGTGCATGAGGGAAATTCAAAGGTATGTGCGAAACAGGAAATGGGAAAAGTGATCCCATGAGAACGAATGACCACAAGTCGGAAACAGAATTCCAAATCCAAGGGTCTCTCTACATTATAATATCTCTATTTATTGTGAATATATTTCAAAACTTGGATGATACCATAGAGAAACAATAGCATAAGTAGATATCCCATGGTATAGGGCACGGTATTTAGATAAAAACGGTAGTGGTCATGAAATGTGTGCGCAGTGGCCAGCCAGTTAGATTGCCTCATCGCCACCAACCGAGGTTTTCAACACCTATTGGCAATTCAAGAAACTTATTTGCTAAAAACAGATTATTGGATATAAAATGACGTCAGCTACACCGGAAATTTAACACAAACATGCGCGTGACACCTACCGTCTTCTTCTATATACCGTGGTATAGGGCGTTTATGTCGCAACTTTTACTGTTATCTCAAGCCGATTACTGTCGATTATTGTCGATTTTTACTGTTTTGACCGGGTAAGAGTGTATGAACGGCACAATATTAGAGACTACTAGCGTCATAAAGCTTCACAGGAAAGAGCTACGTGGACTATCAGCTTGAGATACCAGTAAAAGTTGCGACATAAACGCCCTATACCATGAGATATCTACTTATGCTATTGTTTCTCTATGATGATACTGTACTTACTTTGAATATGTGTATGATTACATACCTTTGTATGTGTATCATTGTATATGCATTGTATCATTGTAGATGATGTGTATTATTAATAATTTGTTATTAAAAATACTAAATAAAAGTCACCAGTAAAGACATAATCTGTTCATTTTACATTTTAACTTCTCAAACCAATCTACCCGAACAACACACACACAAATTCACTTCAAATAATGTATATTATTGGTTGAGGAGGAGATTGAGGAAGAGGAGGTAGTGAATGTTGAAAAAGAGGTGAGAAAGAGGAGTAGGAGGAGGAGGTGGAGAAGGAGGAGATAAAAGGTAGGAGAAAGAAGAGGTGGTTCAAAGAGTTGGTAGAAGAAGAGATCCTATAGGATGATGAGGTTGAGGAAGTGAAAGAGGGAATAAAGAGGAGAAGGAGAAAGATGAGGAGGAACAAAGGGTTGAGCTAGATGGAGAGTAGGAGAGAAGCTCAGCACGAAGAAGAGAATGGAAATTTGTGGAAAGAATAGACGGATGAGGGAAAAAAGAAGAATAAATGATTGAGGAGAAAGAGAAGATGAGGAGGAGGACTAGTAAGAGGTGAAAGAGAAGGAGGAGGAGTAGATGAAGGAGGAGAAGGAGGAAGAAAGGGAGAGTCAGGATGATGTGAGAGAAGAGGAGAACAGGGAGAGGAAAAAGAAGATGTGGGAAGAGAGAAGTGGAAGGAGTTCGAAGTAATTAGGGGAGTAGACGGAGGTGAAGAAGATGGAAGATCTGAAGTGAATACGGAAGAGAAAAAGATGAAAGTGAGGATAAGTTGAGAAGAAGGGTAGAGAAAGGGAGAGGAAAGATGGTTGATTATTTTCAGGAAGAAGGAGAGGAAAAACATTCTGTAGTTAATTAAAAAAATATATTCTGTGTATTATCTATTCCATGTATGAAGCGAGAAGCCCTCAAATTTGAAAGGAACATCTACACAAATTTTGTGTTATGTGCTTGTGTTTGAGTTTCGAACTATTACTATATACTAGAACTATATACTATACACATAGAAGTAGAACTATATACATAATATGTATGGGGTATATTGCTGGAGTTGGATTTTGCACCAGTGCTTTTCAGATCAATCAGGCATGGCATATTTGAATTTTGTGTACGCTGGCAGAAATAGATATTGGCTCGCTGGCTGATATTAAAGGGTCATGCGAATGGTAGTAGTATATATTTTGTTGAAACTGCTAGTTTGTAGTCACATAGGTACTCATTGGTAACCGTAGATACTCATTCTGTACATACTCGTAGGTACTTATGGTCAGAGAGATCATGGATAAAACCAGGTCTCTAGTAGCTAGTCCAGAGGTGAAGTGCTTCCACTGTGGTTGATGGTATTGTGATCACAAAATATGGCTACATCACAAAATAATATGGAAATATGAATTATATTTCAAGGAATGTCTGATCATTAGAATGTACCATTTGAGTTCTTGGATTCTAAACCAGTAGTTCTGTGAACAGTAGACCTCACGCAGTATTCTCATCCACAAGTACCTGATTGAAACTATAGACCTTATGGAAATACAGCAATAGACTGGCTTCTCCACACATCTGTGTAATCACTTGTCAGCTGATTTATGATGAATAATTCTATAGTCTGATTGTTACTTCAATATTGGCGTATGAAGGAGGCTCCTTTTTCCTTTTATATTATCCTTGAAATGCAAAATTTCCAAAACTCTTGTATGTACGTCGACGCGCAATTAAAAAAGGAACATACCTGTCAAATTTCATGAAAATCTATTACCGCGTTTCGCCATAAATGCGCAAACATATAAACATTTAAACATTCAAACATTTAAACATTAAGAGAAATGCCAAACCGTCGACTTGAATCTTAGACCTCACTTCGCTCGGTCAATTAGATTTATGAAGATTAATGAAATTGAAATTTACTCATAACACTGACAATTTACAAACACAAATGAATGAACTAAACAAATCAGTAAAATCATTTTGAAAAAATAATAAACTGAAATACATAATAAAATATATTATCTTCCAATTATTTTTATATTAATGGAAATAATTCAAAACAAACAAAAATATTGTAATGTGATGGAATTATGTGATGAGATGTAAAGTGAACGAACGATATCAAAAATAAACGTTGAAAAGAGATTCTAAAAGTAGACTATTCACAGCATAATTGTAAAAAATACTCCTAGTAATTAATGAAAACGTTTGAACAATAATAAGTGATTTTTGGAGAAGGGTCATAATGTATGCTGGGCAAAAACTGAAGTAATGAAGATGGAAATGCGTTGCGGAAAATAGAAGATGATAGAAAAATAAAAGATAATGTACAAAAGAATATGGGATTCAATATGTGACAGATATGAAGAGGCAGATATAATTGTGAGATAGAAAAAGCAATCGGGGAAGAAAATATTATATGCACCATAAAAGCAGGAATAATCGAACGGCTGAAGAAAGAGGACCGGTTAGATTAAAGGATAATATAGTGATTGGGACGAGGAGAAGAGGAAGGCCAAGGAGAAGATGGATTAGTGACGTGATGGGTGATCTATGTGTGCTGGGAGTGACAAACTGGCGGCAGAGAGCACACGATAGAGAGACGTGGAGACGTCATGTTGAGGAGGCCAAAGTTCATCATGGACTGTAGAGCCACATAAAGTAAAGGAGAAAGTAGAAATATGAGAGAATAGAAAATAGAAATATAGAAATGAAGAGTAGAGGTGTGGCAAATCGTAGTCAAGTAAAAAAAAAACATATACGGATCAATAAATAAAAGAATACGAAATAAAGAGCGACAAAAATGTTGTGCAAATAATTATGGGAAATGGAAGGAGAAATAATAATATTTGGATAGAGATAATGAAGATATCGTGAATGGGTGACTTGGTGGAAAACCTATAAGCAAATAAAAGAGGAATAATAGTGAGAAAATAACGAAAATTCTGGATGATAGCTAGAAGTGGTGTTGTAAATAATGAGAGAACAAATTAATAAACATGAGAAACTTAAAGAGGGGGATAACGGAGGACTCTGAAGAGCTACGAAAATCGCGATCAAAAATAGAAGGAGAAACTAGACAATAAACAGATGTATAACTAGACGAAAAATTCTTAAGAACAAAACACATATGGTGAAGAGAAGAATGACAGAAATGATGCAAGATTTTCAATTATAAAAATAATGACTACAATCATTACAAATAATATTTCATTCCAGACATGACTTGTTTCGGGTATTTATCCGATTATCAAGTGTCAGAGTCACACTTGATACTCGATAATGGGATGAATACTAGTAAGTAGTTATGTCTGGAATAAAATATCATTTTATTTGTAAGGATTGTAGTGATTATTTTTGTGAATAAACTTTCAACTATAGTGAGGTCTACGTTAGACTGACAGTGGAGAAAGTAGGGGGAACAACGTTGCCGATACTCTGTCTTGTTAATGCCTTCTATAGACGGTAGTTGATACAGGTTTATTGATGTAATATTAACTGTCCATTCTCATTTAAAATAATCGATTATATTTTATCAAGCTAGAAATTATATTTTTCTATGATTTCATGATGAATTTTCATAATCAAGAATATTTTGTTATTTTGAATATTTTGTTGATTACAGTAGCCTCTCTCTTATCCGGACTCTCGGGACTGAGGCCAGTCCGTAACGTTTTTTTCCGTTAACCGACGTTCCCTAGAAGTCGTTAATTGGTACGCATTTTTGTAGTTTATAAGCCAATAATGACTTTTACGTAAAATATAAAACTAGACGCTTATTATGATATCTGTGAACACAAAAACACAAGAAAATAGTTAGTTGCTAAGCCTTTTTACATTTGAAATATTAAAACCAACAAGCCATTATGATTCGTGGCAGGTGCAGAAGTACTGTACAGTCCGGTTGAACCGATGTGCTGATGATTATTTCCGGTTAAAGAGATGTCACTTCCGTGGAGTGTAGTCCGGTTAAACCGATGTCCGGTTAAAAGGTGTCCGTTTAAGAGAGAGTGCTACTGTAATTATATTCCTACATTGGTAAATGTAGTAAATTAGTAAATATTTAATTATTATTGAATAAAAACGATCTGGCAACAGAGCAAAGCGAGAAAGAGATAGCGCTTTCCGCTTACAATTGATAATCAAACACTGCCATTATAACGTGGACCTCACTATAGTCGTGTCTGAAATGAGATAATAATTTGTAATGATTGTAGTGATTATTTGTAAATAAACTATTAACTAGCCTTTTAGAAATACTTGAACGGAACGAAGGTTCTTCTTCAACGAATACTGGAAGAAAATCCAGCACAAAAATAATAGAAGAAAAATGAAAATTCAGTAAAGTTGAAGAAAATTATAAGGAGAGACCGATGAAGAATGAAAAGAGTGAGTAAAAGTATGAAAATTCAAGAGGCCGATTGAAAGAGACAGAGGATGTGCGAAGCTGGGTAGGAGTGAGAACTTTTAATATGTTTACGACGTATATACAAGGTTTCTGGAAATTTTGCATTTCAAAGATTTTTCATTTAAAAGGAGAAAGGAGCCTCCTTCATACGCCAATATTAGAGTGAAAATCAGACTATAAAATTATTCATCATAAATCAGCTGACAAGTGATTACACAGATGTGTGTAGAAGCCAGTCTATTACTGTATTTGTATAAGGTCTATAGTTTCAATCAAAGTCATTAAAGAGGTATGCATCTTTAAGCTGTGTTTACACCAAAGTTATTAAGAAAATGGTTGTAACTCAATCCTTATAGATTCTATTAGATTGAACGGAAATTGACAAACACATATGTTCATCATGTGTATAATAAGTTATGTTCAATCTAATATACAGAATACAACTGAAATTGACAACTTTGTGCTACACAAAGTTGTCAATTTCAGTTGTATTCTGTATATTAGATTGAACATAGCTTATTATACACATGATGAACATATGTGTTTGTCAATTTCCGTTCAATCTAATAGAATCTATTTCTAAGAGGATCTATATAATCTAAGAGGATTGAGTTATTAACATTTTTTTAATAAATTTGGTCTAATCGCAGCTTTAAGGTCTTTGGTTTCAATATTTTGTTTTGCAGTCATGGTATTATTATGCGTGCCCATCAGTATCAATATTCTCACATTCGAAAAAACTAATTTAATAGGTGAATAAAAATAAACAAATGAACTAAATAATGCTGGAGAAATTTTTGATTCTAAAAAATTAATTTTCATCGGATACAAAGATCATCACGGAACTGGATGAATTATATCATATGGAATACAAATTCAAACGTGAACTGAGTTTGTTAACATTTAAAACAGTTGACATCTGGTACTTGTGGATGAGAATACTGCGTGAGGTCTACTGTTCACAGAACTACTAGTACTAATTGGGACTAGTATTAAAATTGTGTTTAATACTCGACTGGGATTGGTTGGTGCATGTATAGCAGAGAGTATAGAATGTACATTTCATTCTATCACAGAAAAAAATAAAAAAGAACTGCGTTCATTTTTTCAGTGATTTTATACTCTCTGATGTACAGCCGAAATACTAGAAATATAAGCAGCAATAATAATACTGAGAACTGCGCTTTGAGAGCGCAGCCAGACAAGATCCGGTTATATTTGCTCGCTGTGAAATTCACTCTTAACCGGTCAGGATTGGTTGAATGAAAATCATTGATGATAACAGAAAACTGCCATTTAACGTGAATCTCGTACTTGTTTGCAGTTGTCAATGAAATTGGTAATTCATCAAATATGCGCCGCTCTCAAGGTCAGACCAATAATAATTATTATTTGCCGAACAGTCAAACAATACCCATCCATCCACCATCATTTCAAATTATTATCAATTGACAGCTCCAACTAATGCATATCAGAACAGAGATTCAGTTCGCCTAGAATTCTATTTATTGTATGACAGCTATAAATCGATACCAGCTCTATTCTAGAGAATTGCTTGAATGACTAATGAAACATTATCAGTTTTGACAGTTGCAATAATTCCACTGCAGTTTGATTCCTTGAGATTGTTTGAATGAAACAAATTGATTAATGTAACATTTAAATTTTGACAGCTACGGAAGTTTGATTCTAGGAAATTAATTTTGATGAATCATCAATATCAGCTATCAATTCTGATAGTTTCATTCAGTTTTTTGGCGAGTGTAGTTGTACTAAGTTTGATTTAGAGACAAATTCTCTTCCTTTATGAATACATTTGATAATAAATAAATCTATATTGAATTCGATGTCAAAGGAATAGGACATTTTAGAACAACTATTGTGTAATCTTGAGCTCTCAGATTTGTCAGAATTCCTGCGTGAACACACGCTTGTATTCACGTAGTTTTCTCTAGGTTTATCAATTTATTACGAAAGAATTTGAGGAAAAGTATTATTTCAACAAGAATAAAAATATCCCTACTCAAAATTATGGTTTCCAACTTCAATTCATAGTACAGTTCTACGAAGTACTAAAATAATCTTCAGAATTTCTTTATATAAAAAAGTTAAGTTCACGTTAATAATAATAATAATTCTGAGGGTGATGTCCACATAAGCTCTTAGGCTTGTGCGTGGGTAATGAGTGAGAGGGATGATGAATAAATAAATATAATTTTATTGCCATAACATTCATAGATTAAAAGACAACGTGAACTGAGAGACGATGAGATCGTCATCGAGATGATGAGATATGACAACTACTGTTTAGGTAGACGGGACCGACGGCTTATCGTCTCCTCCGAAAGACGGGAG